>NC_081406.1:194013487-194314737 GCF_030272615.1 Cryptomeria japonica
TTTTGTTTATGAGTTTTTGTTGAAGTTGGGTGAAAATGATGATGAGTTGTTGATGAAATGAAAGATTCATGGTTGGTGTGTCGTTTTCCATGTGGATCTCTAGCACTTAAAGGTAGATGTTACCAAAGTTCTTTCTTTGAATTGCTTGTTGTGTTTGATAAGGTTTGATGTGATAAGGTGTAGAGAAATCTGAGATGTATTACAGATGTAACTACCTAGTAATGAGAGGATTCACTCATAAACTAGTTTTAACCTGTGTAGATATGTCTCTTAGGATGAGCTTATCCTAGATGTAGAAACAATCTAAAAGTGATGTTTTGTGTTTGATTCAAGCAATAGCCAAAAGAGAACTTAGGACAAGAACCTCTTTAATGTTTTGAGAGTTGAAAATGAATGAGATGATGTGTGAATGAGATAATGGATGAAATGTTTTAACTTCAATAAAAGCTTTGTGTCACAAATGGAACAAATTCTACCTCTTCCCTTTCGAGCATTGGTGGCATTTCTCGAGCTACATTGTATGTGATACAAATGTTTGGGAAGAAGTTGAGATTGATCTTGCCTCCTTGGTTTTTGTGATAACTCAAAGCTCTATATTGCATAAAAGCGATGCGGTTTAATGACTTTGGATCAAATTCGTTTGATTTGCCTTGAAGGTAGAGATGCATGTGACATAGAAAAGCTCTATGAGAGACAAAGATTTGTCTATTTAGATAGAAGAATTTCCTCCTTTTGATCAAAGCCTTTGAGCTCAATGGTCTTCTTTTCAAGTTGATGTTTTGATGAAGATTCTTCCTTCTCAAGATGTGAAGAATGGTCATAAAGTTTGATACTTTTTTCTTTGTTTTTGATCTTTTTGGTTGTTTGAATACTTGTTCTGATTTTTGGATTTTTATGATGTTTCTTTGACAAGAAAACAAAGAAAGCACACAAATACAAGCATGTTGCCTCAAAAGGCACAAATGAGTATGGGTCTAGATCAACCCAATCCTTGGACTTTTTATGACCCTTTCCTTTAAGTGTATTTTAGGTGTTTTTCTTTCCAAAGCCTGAAGTCGGCTCAATTTGTACTTTGGTCTTGACTAAAACAAAAACACTTCAAACACTTTGTATCCCTAAGGTCAAATGGCCAGTTGCGATAAATTCAACCCACATCTTGATATTTCTTCAACTTTGGTACTACATACCAAGTGAATCCCACCGTGGCAGGTAAAGATGTGATATACTAATTCTTGCACGAGCATAACAAATAGATGATCCCTATGATGGGGGGGTCACCACTTTCATCAAGCCACAAGTGACTTTTCAAAAAGCTATATTTCTACTCAAGGAAATATGTATGGTGAGTATCTTGGGAGCAAAACCATCTATGCTTTTGCACTGAATTATATCACAAATATCCTCAATCAATAGAATGGGTGGGCTACTACTTAAAGGTGTTTAGTAATTTTCGGTGTCTTTGGACATAAGTTCATTCTGCAGTGACTCACTTAAGAGCCTTGTAACTTGTGGTGGGGCCCATTTGTCCTTTCAGCAAGTTACACTGTAGGAACAACTATACCCAAGGCTACACATTTCGCTCTCACCTGATTTCTATAGTGGCTCGAATGATTTACCGCGCGAGGTCATTCCCAAGAGTGATGTGTCTCTTGGTAGGCCTCTCTTAAAAAGATAAAAATTTGAGTGTTACTAACACTTTTCTCTTGCACCTAGGACCACAAAAGCCAAGGGAGAGGATAGTGTGTGTTAGAAGTAGGACCACTCGACCAACTTTTTTGCACAAGTGTGCCAATCACGAAAAACACTTATTCTTTTTAAGTTGTCATTGCAATGATTTTCTATCTAATTGAAGATGTTGCTCCAACAACCATGATGTTCTTTTTAACTTCAAAGGCAATATGTTTAAGTAAACTAGAACTTTGAAATCCTTGTCAACTTAATGAAAAACACGTATGCATGAAGTAAAATCGCTTTGCAAAAAGAATGAGACAAGTTGATTGTGAATTTTATTTGCACCAAAATGGAAGTGTGGATTGTGAGTTTTTGCTTAAGTTTGATGCGAGAAATAAATTTGTTTTGTTGATTTTAAGCACCAAATGAACAATTAAGCCTAACTTGCAAGGAAAAGAAAGTTTGTTTTTGTTCAATTTTAAAGCACCAAAAACAAATTTTTTATTTTTAACGAAGTTAGTTTTTAGACCTGCACAAAAGTGAATAGTTAGTAAAATCCACGCATAGGGAGAGCTTCCACAAGCCTAAAAAAATCATTTTTTCGGTTACAAGGTCCGCACAATGTTCTATTACAATAGCGCTAGTCTGTGTGAAAACAGAAGCGCTATTTAACCAAAAACACGTTATTACAGAGACAAAAGCGCTGAAAGAAAAACTTGACAGTAAATGCAAAAGTGCTAGAACAAGCGCAAAAGCGCTAAATAAAGGTCAATAGTGCCAAACTTGAGACAATAACGCTATTATAAAAACAATAGCGCTAGAATAACAAGTTTCAATAGCGCTACAACGCGATCAAAAGCACTAAAACGTGCCCTGTGTGTCAAGTTCAACATTCAAACATGTTAGTTGGTTTTTAAAAAATTGTTTTGGGCGCTTGGATTCACGTCGGGTTCACTAAATGATGCTCTACAAAACTGACAAGTTAGATTAAAACCTGTGGTGTTATAACACACAAAAACAACAAGAAACAAGATTAATGTTAGTGTTATTCAACCAAAGACTAACCTAAGCAGGCATATCAAAAGAGATACTAAGATCATGCTAACATATTTAACAAATGAAACAAATATAAGAAGACATCTCCAAATGCCTCTTAACATGTTCTTAGCTCCTTCTCCTTTGTTCCTTTCCTCTCCAAATTCCAAATTAGTGTAGCTCTCAACAGCTTTTTGTACCATGGATGCTTATGGAGATTCAAGATTGTAGATGATTACTCTAAATGCTATACAAATGTAGATAAAAGCTAATATTAGATGCTATAATGCTAAAATGATTTATTTTAGGCCAAAATAACAATTATATGAGTTGATTATGCTAAATCCTCTCTAGAATTCACTATAGCTTAAATGCATATGATTTTTCAGGATTATGACTATGAATGCTAAATGTTTGAGGATTTGAAAATGAAGAATGTGATCTCTATTTATAGGTAAAATGGAGCAATGGATGGTTGAGATTGAGTAATCTCAACAAGGGTCAAGATTGAATGATTTGAGATCCATGTGAGGGTTTTCAACCCAATCCCTGGTTGACAAGTGTCAATGTGAGATAGGTTGATAGGAGAGGGAATAAACATTAAACGCTTGACATGACCTGAGAGTTAACTTGGGAGTTAAGGTCAAGGTTGGGTTGAGTGAATAAATTCTTTATTCAAAGAATAAAGCCTTTATCCAATGGATAAACTCTTGTGCAAAGGCAAAAGGGATAACCATGGTCAAAGCAATAAATGCTTGAGGAGACACATGAATGCAAGTTGAAATAACCATAAATGGTTATGTAAGAGCTATAAATGGTCATGTAAGAGCCATTAGTGGTTTTGGAAGACTTTGGAGGTTAAATTGTTGAACACATAGAGCATTAAATGCTTTTCAAAGACTTTGAAGTTTTTGAGAAGTGACTCCAAGTTGCTTAGGAATGTGACAATAAATTGAGGATGGATTAGGTTAATTAGGAAGGGCTTAGAAGAATCTAGAAGGGGGTTAGGATTGCAAGTGGATTTGGTGGGTGAGAGAAAATAGGCTTTTATTTAAAATAAATTAATTTATTTCAATAAATGTGTGCAAGTTGCATTTGTAGGAAAATGCAAGTGGGGGGGGGGGGGGGGGGGGGATAAATGATTTAAATAAATGTTTTATTTAATTTATTTAAAAGAGGAAAAGGGTTAAATGAAATAAATAGGATTTATTCATTTAATTGATTGTCAGTTTGGTTTAATTAATTAATTAAAATAAATTGAATAATTTATTTAATTATTAGGAGAATATTTTGAAGACGAATTAATTAAATATTAATTTAATTAACTGATGGCTAGTGGATTTTTAATCAAATAAATAGCAAATGTTCATTTAATTAAACTGGACAGATTTATGTGACTACATTAATTTAATTAGATAAGACAAATTCAAGTGCCCATAATTGAAATTTGAAAGGATTGCTCTTACTATAAGATTGTTTGTAGAAGAGAAGAAGATTTATCTTCTTTATGTTTGTGGATTACAATAAGGTATTTTTTCTTTAGATTTCAAACTATAAGTTTGTTGAAAAATGATTTAATATTGAAGTAAAAATATAAATTATGTTGTTCAATACTTTTTTATCTTATTGTGCAAATGGGTTTGGATTTTATTTTGTTGTGTAAATTTTAGATTGAGGGTTTTTCTTTTGGAAAATGTTGCACTTCAACACTTATATTTTTTCCCAAAATATTATTTGCTGATGAAAGTGTGTTCCCTTTGATATTTAAATTAACAATGTATAATTGAATTTTTCATTTTTTGAGTTTCATGTTTTTTGGTGTGAAAATCTCAAAGATCCATCAATGGTGGACCTCACATTCAGATGGTTCCTAAATAATTTGAAAAGATTGTTTTTGAAACTTATTTTTAGTACTTTATTTTTTGGCTTTAGAGATGAATAAGGGTAGTGAAATTTTGTAGGTGGAAAACCAGTGTTTGTGGATGAAAACCTGATTTGTCCTATCCTAAGGATCATTCGTAGTAGCGTTATTTGTGCTATGTAGATTAATAATAGTAGGAGACTTGGAGCACTTTTTTTTTCACCTCATATATTAGAGATCTAGGTGAAATGTATCTTCGTACTTACCTTTGGGATAATATAGATCTAAAGTGTAATTATATTCTTACCCACCTTAGACATCTACATGAGGCCTACCTTCATAACTCACCTTGGATAATAGAAATCCAAGTGTAGTATGTTTCAAAGATTCATCTTTAGATATTAAAACTCTAAAGTGGTTAATCATTCTATATGAGTCGTGTTGCTATTACCATCCTTATTATAATTTTTTGTGATTCTTTATGTGTTGAGATAGATTTATTAGTTTCATTTTTTCCACCAATCTTGTGTGATTATCATGGTCTGCATCTTTTATTATTGAGTGGTGGACCTCAGGTTACCACGTAGTTAGGTGGTGTTGATCATTATTGGTGTGTCCCTTCAAGCTTCGTATAGATTGTAAGAAATTAATTTTATTTGATGTTTGTATTTTCTTGAACAATTACAAATTGTGTTGTTGTAGAATTTGTATTCATGTAATTGATGCATTTAAGATTATAAATAATTTTGAAAATTTCCCACCAATGTTTTCATTAGATGTATGCTTGAGTTTGTAAAAAATATTATATTAAAAACTAAAAATGAAAATGATCTCATATAAGTGGAAATTTTTGTTTGAGAAAAAAGAATGGTATTCCTTGTTTGATAATATTGTTAGGAAGTTCATCTTAGCCTTTCTCATAATTTAAAGTATATTAAAAATATAGTTCTTAGATTATGGAAATTAATAACTCAATTTTGGTCTATAGACTTTGTTTCTCAGAAAAATTAAAATAATTTGTGTTGCTTGCCATCACTCCTAGTGATACTTGTTGTGTAGATCTTTTGATCTTTATAATGTACAAGAATACAAGCAACTTCTTGAATCAAAAGTTAATGACCGAGCTAAAAGTTGTGACTACTACATTATAAATGTTAAAACATGTGGCATAGAAAGGAGTTGTAAGAGGGAGTTACACTTGTTGACCAATTTATGATCTATTTTGAAATGCATTATAATGCATATTTTATTAGAGATAATGAAGTCAAAATGGAATATCTAAGTTGGTGAATGGATTATGATGAATTTATGACAAGTGGAAGGAATATTCTATTTTCAACTTGTGAACTCATATTGGGGTTTGGGTATTGGTTTTCTAGCTAGGTTGAGTGCCACTTTTTTGGATGCTTTAATGTCATGGTTTTAGAATTACCATTTGATGGTTTAATGTACTACTTATCATATTTATATGATGCTTGAGATGGAGGTATTGATAGTGAATTTGTGTATATTATGCTACTAGAATTACTCTAGATCTTTGATTGGTGATACTGCTTCGAAGAATTTATATGTATGTTGTAATCATATTTATAGTGATGAATAATACATCAAAAGATAATTTACAATGTAGGTTTTTCTCCTTATTTAGATTTTTTTTCCCATGTACGCTACTGTTATGATATGCTTTTTTTGATGTTTTATATATGTGTTTCTCCTTTTTATAATTGTAAAGATCTAAATCAATTACAAATACTTTCCTTTAAGATTAGAATAGGAAGTGTTTCCACATACCTTGCTACCTGTCATTTGGTATTATAACTTGATCACCTTAGATTCTAAGTATTGAGTAAAGGGTTTTTTATACTAAAATTTGATTAAGTGGGAGATTGTATAGAAGATTTTGATCTTCTTGCAAGATGATCTGAAAAGAACATCTAGAATAGAGATGGAAAAGTTATCAAGCACAAAATTTAAGCTCTAGAAGCTCAACATGGAGGATATGATCATGGATTGAGATCTTGGGATAAAATATCCAAATCCAAACCTACTACTATGTTTCAAGGGTCTCATTAGACTATTTAATCAATTTGGTATTGTTGAATGTACATGACAAGATCACTAAAGCACTTATTTAGAAGAAATTGGTAGATTTGTATCAACCTAAACCTTTATTTAATAAAATATTTCTACAAAAGAAGATATATGCCTTTGGGATGGTGGATGGTGAATGGTGGATTTATAGTTAAAAACTTAAATGTGTTTAATATGGTTGTTACCTAGTTGCACTCCACTAGAGTACAAATAGAGGAGGAGGATTTCATGAATTTGTTGTGTTCTTTGCTAGATTCATGGGAGCACTCTTTTATGGATAGTGGGAGCACTACCACCAATTTAAAAATGGATGAGGTGGTAGCATCATTTCTTTCCAAAGAGATGTTAAGAATGACTTATGAAGTTACTAAGGAGGCTCTAATTATTCATGATAAATAAAAAGGAAATAAGAAGAAAAATAAGCATGTCAACTCTATATAGAAACCTCGCGGGAGGTCTAGATCTCTTAGTTCCTCTAAGTCTGAGGAATAATAGTGGAACTATGAGAAGACTAACCATTTCAAAAAATATTGTAGGGAGGAAAATAAAAAGAAAATGAGAGATTCTAATGATGATTTTGAGAAGGCCTCCCATGATACACATGCATTAGAAAAGAGTGGTATAATGACTCCAATGCGTATTATCACATGACCTCACATTGAGGTTACTTTACAAAATATGAAGAATACAATGGTAGGAAGATGTACCTTGAAGAATGATTTCCATCTAAATGTTTTTTACTATTGAAGAATTCTAAATTGATTCCTTCATGGACAAGTGAAGGGGATCAATGGTGAACATTGTGGTTACGAAAAAATAAAACCATGTTCAATGTTATTCTATTTCTCATAAATCTTCTAAGGTATTAGACAATATTTTACAATATTTTTTGTCACATTAATGTTCCTTCAATTTCAAATTGTATTTATTGTATCATTTATTAATAGCTACAATAGAAGGACGTGGGTATATTTCCCTAAGAGTAAACATAAACTATTCAATTGGTTAAAAGGTTTAAGTGATCTTGTAGAAAATTGGATCATAAAAAATTAAGATTTTGAGGATTGATAATGGCGACGAGTTTTGTTTTGTAGACTCTGATAACTTCAACTAGTATCATAAGATAGAAATACATAAACAATTCCAAACATACCTCAAAAAAATAGAGTTCTAGAAAGAATAAATATGATGTTTATGATGAGGGCTAGGAGTATGCCTAGTGGGGTTGTCTTGGAATTTTATTTTGGGTAGTAGTTGCTATAGTTTGTTCCTTGGTAAACAAGTCTCTTACATCAACTCTTGTTTATAACACACTTATGAATGTGTTTAAAAATAATAATATTGAGACATATTAGAGTTTGTGACTATAAGGCATATGCTTATGTGCTAGGGAGAAGAGGTCAAAGTTTGAGAACAAGATTGTAAATGTCTATCTACCAATTATGGTATTGATGTGAAAGGGTACTAGCTTTGGGATCTTATGGTCAAGAAAGTCTTGTACAACATAAATATTATATTTAGAGAAGTTAAGCCTTCTTTCATTAGTATACAATTGAGAAAGGATGAAAAGAAAAATGTGGTTTATCTACCTATAATAGTGGTTCAACTTTCACTGTCATGAATTTGACCCTTAGGTCATTTCCACATGAATTTGATGCCTAAACTTTTGAATTTGAATTTCTTGATTTGGATCCATATGTCCCTCCCTCACTAGTCATTATGAATCACTTATCAAAGTGTGGATTATTTCAAATTGCATGCTAGGGTGATATGTTTAAGAATCAACATTAATTGATGTGAATAATTTAGTATCATCAAAGAGCATTCACATGAAAACATCATAAAGCATCTTAATCATATCATCTATTTGTATCATCATCCTCCACATTTTAATGCATGTTCGTTGTCTTTGATCTTGATTTATCGTCATTGAAAGAGAATAAATCCTTAACTCACAAGTTCCTATAAATGCATCTCTACACTATTCCACATTAAATAATAGTTGTATGATAATCTAAGAACTATATAAAAGGAATAAAGAATTGCAGTGTTCAGGAGCAGTTATAGAAAGTCCTTGCTCCTGGTCACTGGACATGACTTTCAAATTTGTGTTCGGGTTTTCCGTCAGCTGGAAAACTTCCCCTCTGTTCTTCCTCTAGCGGAAGAAAACCAACATTCTGAGTCATAGGAAAATCCTCAAACTTTAGAGACGGGTTTCTCTCAATATCCTCAAGAAGGGACTCAAACAACTGCATCCATTCCTGCTCCTCTAAAATCGTAAGGCTGCCCGTAAAACACACCGAGTCGGGAGCACAAAATGCAGAGCACTTATCCGGCGCCTGCCTGATTTCTTCCCTGGCGAACTTGGCCGCAACAGCTTGAATTTGTGCGGGAGATAATGACGAGGCCGATGGAATTTCCGGCAGAGAATCGGGAAAATTAAACTTTGCTTTGCATCCTCTGAGGCAATACACAGCACAGTCATAAGCCCGAGCGGCCTGTTGAGGGGTATCATAAGATCCCAACCAAATTCTGGCTGTGGAATTGGGCACTCTCACTTCGGAAACCCATTTCCCCCATTTTCTCATTCTCACTCCCTTGAACTCTTGTGTTTTCTTCTGTAAGCAGTTTGGGGGCTTCTGCTCTGCCGAGGATTTAACCATGTTTGATGGTAAACAACGCTAAAGCTTGTGAAGATGCAAAATATGGATAGTAAATTGATATTTGGGCCATGTTTATATCCAAATCTTAGTTGTGGGAGTCCCGTGTGGAAGTAGTGTGGCAGATAAGATTATAATATCTATCGTTGAAGAAGTCAATCTGGTCAGACATATAATGAGTTGCCGACAGTACTATTTGTGTCGCGGCGAAAGGGGGAGAGGGGTAGATTATGGATGACGTCACTAGCCTTTGACAGTTCACATCAGTTTATAGATATTGTCCATGATAATAACGTGATAGATATTGGAATGGTCGAGTGAGCAAGTCTATAAAGCTTTTCTTATGCTCATTTTGTAGGGCTCGCTTAGTGTGGCTACTGTGGGCCCTTCTAGACTTTCATTCTCCGTTGTTTTTGACGTTGCGTTTCGCTAAGTCTCGACATTTATAGTCACCTCACCTTTACGGTTAAAGTTTTGACCCTCCCGCCCAATTGTTTGCCCGCGCATTTCCATTTCAAAATACAGTTTGTTCCTGTCCTGACATTATTGCAATTTGCAAATAGGCTCTCAGGGGTCTAACTAAGACTTCCCAGGCTCTGGATTCGCTTGCTTGTCTTGTATGCAAAGTCCGAGAGAACAATACCGAGGCAAAGAACAGCACTGTAGGGAAAAAAGGAGGATCGACAGAAGGTTTGGTGCAGCTACTGAGAGAACTGAATGCCCAGTTGGCGATAAATCAACCAAAGCACTCAAACTTTTCAATGCCTACACAGATGATTAGCGACTTGTGGGCAATTACATCGTATTCTCTCAATGTAAATTGAAACTTGAAAAGACCATTGGAAAGGGGGGGCAACAAATAGCCAGACTTCACCGAACAAAAAACTGGCTTCTTCCAACAACAAGAGAACACGACCTTAACTCTGGACAGCATGCTGCAATAATGATTGAATTCAATTCTCTTGAATCCATATCTAAAGCTCCATGCATCATTTGGTCAAGTTTGTAACATACTCAAGCAACCACATCTCTTCTTTCGTCAGCTCCATTGATAGAACAGAGATATTATTCCTAGTTTAAGATTCAGTTTCCTCTCTTGCTCCCTTATATGCAAGTTTCCCATTCTCTCGAGTTTTGATATCCTCTTCCATGACTAACCTCATTATCTTGGCTTTAGGTATGTGTTCTATATCATTATATTCTTTTGTGGCAGTAGGGTGAAAAGTTATATTTTTGTGGGTTTAGAGTGTATGCTTACGGCAAAAGATTCATAGAATTATGTTTTTTTTTAATGTCATTGTCTATAACTATATTTAGGTTTGTGCACATAAGAGATACCCATTACTTTATTGTGTGAAACTATCTTTTCCCCTTTTCTAGACATGATCTTTGTTTATAGTTGTTAAACTTCTTGAACTACTATGTCTCACACTAAATCCTTTGCTAAATCATTATAATAATCTTAGTATGGAAAAAAATTCAAAAAAAAAACATATGGCATGGATAGAAGGGGTAGATTGTAGGGGAGAGGACCCAAAATCTAAGCATGTTCCAATGGATGTGATAGTAGTTGATTTAATACTCACACTTGTTGATTTAATGTCTAATTTTTTTTCACATTACGCCAATAGTTGTGACTTTAAAGTTGTCATTGTTGATGATAACTACCCATAGTTGTTAAAAGAAACCAATCATGTGGTGCCACATCAATTGTACAACTATGGGTACCCCTTTTGCACGACCATTGGTCTCACATTTCTTGGGGGCATTTTTAGACACCTTGACAAAAAGCATGTTGATGTGGCATCATATTTGATTATGTGCCCTCAACCTTAGTTATAAGTAGAGGACTTGCCAAGTAAGCTAGTAAAAAAAAATGGGAGTGATTTGAAATTTTCACATAAGATTTTGAGAAGCACAAAGTGTGCTCAACTATTAATTGTGTTAGACCCTCTTAACCTTTCTTAATTATGCCTCGTCCAATGAAATTAATTTATTAATTAATTATATTCTCCTTTGACCAGGTTTAATTTATTTTTATATTTTGAAGTGCACGTTAGCCAATTACCAAATAATCTTTTAAATCACATTAGTTTATTAATTTCCAATTAATTAACTAGTGTCCTAGATTCCTACAAATCTTCCTATTAATTCCACTCATTAAGCGAATTAATCTAAAACTAAACTTCATTATCGTTTTCCTCAATTTTAAATTCATCTCGTCTACCTAGGTCCACATGTGTAACCCCTCTTAAACGAGTTGCATGCACAAGTAATTTTCAAGCCTCTATCTCACTCTTGGACCAAGGGTGCTCACACATGTGTGAGGATTCTCTTCCCCATGGAGCCACTCTACACTTTCCCTTTTCATCTATTTGTCACTTCCTTCTTTCTACCCCTCTTCCACTTTGCCATGTTTTGCTCCACTTGTCACTCTCTTGTTCTTCCCAAGATGTGCTCACATGTGTGAGCACACCTTGATCTCTTCCTCATGATAAGTGTTCTTCCCAAAATCCTTCACTTTGTGAAATTCATCACAAGGCTATGAATCCAAGCCACCTCACCTCCTCTCACTCAATCTTAGCCCTCCATTAACTCTCAATCTCAACTGTCCATTTCAAATCCAAAAGTCTATAAATCAGAGCCTTCTCCTTCGTACCCATAACCATAATTTATGCTAGCCTTATGTTGTCAAATTCACTATTTGTTTGAGAACTATTTCTTTGACTTAGGTTTTTGTTGCTTTCACAAGTTATTTCTTCTCTTCATATAGATATTAGTTATGAGAGGGTTATGTATCGTTTGTAAAACTCTAGATGGTTGTATTGCATGTAATGTCCCCATTTTACTAATTTGTATTTGTGGAACAAAGGATCAATCCATATCTCTAATGAGATAAGTGTAGGTCGAAGTATGGTTTTTCATCATTTCCCAATTGCATGTCAATGTGCTAGAAGCAACAAATGTCTAAAAAGTTCTAAGTGTGGGATTTGAATGAGTTCAATGTAGATAATTGTTAGGGTTTTTTGAAGAATTTGGTAAAATATTTAAATAATCTATTTTTTCTTAAATTATTTGTTTTGGATATTATAGTGCAAATGGTTGTGGTGTATTTGAACTTGTTAACTGAAGTCTTTCTTTGCACTCTTGAACTGATTGATCATATCTCAATCATTCTACCTCTAGTGAGCATTCTTCCATAACCATTAGGCAAAGGCCTAAACCAACTTTTTCTTTTGAAAGTAGGAATGGGTATTTCTCAAATAATTTTTGGTAGTCTTCCATAATTTCTTTTGCAAATTCAAGTCTCTCAACTCTAGGAAATCAACCAAGGTTAACATCTCCTAAAGGAAGGTCAAATATGATATACCTTGAATAAATGCTTTGTTAACTAAATGAATGCGTCTCTTATGGGTGTGTGCACAAAGATGGTGGTTAGAAAAGTGGACACCACCCAAAAAAAACTTGGAAAAATAGGCAGCGCGTACGCGGTTTTAAAATTTCAAATTCCCACGTACGCACTTAGGTTTGTTCTTCCCAAGTGATGGGTTGGGGTTTGGGATAGACTAGCCTAGTCTATGCTCTTGGATCCTTGCCTTGGATCACCAGGTGTTCTAACCACACCCCAGGGTCTCTAGGACTTCCCCTGCTTGTGGAATCCCCTGACCATGCCCAATCCACCCACCAACAAGTTGAAAAACTGCTCCTAAGGTCTCACCTACTCATGAGATTCAAGAACCCTTACTTAGGCTAATAAGGGTTTGGCTTGCTCCACACCTTCCTAGGTCTTAGCAAGGATAGGTCAGGTCTAAAACATGGTTTTTCCACCCATTCATGTGCCCCCAAGAGGTTTCAAGCTTTCAACCCCTTACCGATTTCACTATTTTGTGTTTTGCCTACAAAATAGGGCTACAAGGATTGTGACCAATTAGGCCTCCTACCCGATCCTTTAGGGATCCCTCTTGCAAACGATGCACTTGCTTGTGAAACCTCCCAAAAGACCTATTATTCATTTGGTAAGGACTCAAGGATTTTTTAGGTTTTAGGCCTCCAAGTGTCCGTACACTTCCCTAAGTGGATTTTAAGGTTTTTAAGGGTTCTTGAAGAGGGTTTTTAGGCCTGCCAGGGTCACAGTGTAGGTTTGGTGCTCTTGCCACCTTGTCTGGATTGGTGGAAGCTCCTCCTTCACACCAATGGTGCTTCACTCACCCCTCTACAACTCCTCCAAAGGGTGTCTCCTCCTCTGACCTTCCTTGCTTTCCAAGACCTCTGCAACTTAACTCTTCCTAACCGGGCACTGTCCAGTCTCGCCTAGGAATGGGTCTTCAAATGGCCTCCTTGCATTTTCAAGGGCCCTTCTTGATGTAAAGTATAGTACAGGGTATGTATTCTCATTCCCCATGGTTTCATGGTGATTCCACAATGGGGAATGGAGTTATGAACCGATTTATTCAAAACAGTCCAAAGCTGGACAGTGAGTAGAAATTTACAAAATATTTACAAACACACCTCACTTACAAATCAAAAACCTAATCTAAATGCTCAAAATGAAAATGAATACACCATACAAGACACTCCACATAGTTTTGCATGAAAAT
The DNA here is from genome assembly GCF_030272615.1 of Cryptomeria japonica. Taxonomy (NCBI): domain Eukaryota; kingdom Viridiplantae; phylum Streptophyta; class Pinopsida; order Cupressales; family Cupressaceae; genus Cryptomeria; species Cryptomeria japonica. The sequence goes on from NC_081406.1 coordinate 194,027,404, forward strand.
CAATCCATTAACAATCTTCCTCTACTCCATTTGTGCCGACTGGCAACAAAATTGCAGTCACAGTCAAGTCACTTTGCTTTGGCCGTACAACAACTGACAACCAACCCATTAAATTAGGGTTTGCAATTACTTATAGCACATTTTCCTCGGTCTGTGTGCCCATATTAGGTTTTTCCACACTACATTAAATATTTTGACCTCATGGTGGAAAAGTTGCTTGACAACTTTTAAAAGTTGTCATGCAACTTTTGCAACTTTTGAGCAACTTTCTCAATGTTGTTTTTCTTGACTCCTAGACCCACATTGGGCTAACCTAAGGACACCATCATGCTAAGAAGGACCCCTAAACACCTCAAAGACACACATACCCTCTATTTTCAATAAAATCTCAAACTTGACTTATGACCCTAAGACCTCAACTAGAACCCTAACTAGGACCAATGAGCACATGGCTCTTATTGTATGTACAATGGCTTCATAAAGAAGCAAGAACACAGTCAAAAACAAATGGTGGGAGCCCCTTGAAGGGTGCTCCTACACCACTGAGCCTAGAAAAGGTAGCGCATACGCGTTGCTTTTAGGAAAATGAGCGCATACGTGCTACGCCTAGGAAAATGAGCGCGTACGCATTACTTATAGGAAAATGAGCACGTACACGCTAATAATCCAAATAAAACCACATACGTGGTGCCTGGTAAAAAAAGTTTTTAAAAAAAAACTGGGTCTCATTTACCCGTAAATTGCATTTTTAACTTCATTTTTTCCCCATTTTCTCACCTAAACCGCGAATGGGGTGCTAAATTTGTCCTCTAGGCTATGGATCAAGGTTAGTTTTTGTTTATTTTTGTCTTTCTTTCTAGTTTATGCAATTTGTTTTACATTTTGAATTTAATTTTGATTAGTTTTTTTCAATTTTTGTTTCAAAAACCAGATTCTTCTAATCCAAAACAAGAACAACCAAATGCACCTCCTGAAAAACCCACAAGAACACCAAATGCACCTCCTGAAAACACACAAGAACAACCCCCAATTCTTCCTTTTGACCGCACAGCCAAAACACAGGAAGAATTAATTAATCAGTTAGGACAAAATACGTCTAAAATCAATAGACTGATTGTAAAATTGAAAACTTCCGAACTTGACCATCATCAATCCCTCACCACTAGCCTAGAAACATTAGCTAGTGGTGCCATAGTTGTTTCCATAGAAATTACCAAATGGGGAAGCTTTAGGGATAGGTGTTGTCAATTCTATGCCAATGGGCTATCATACAATGGAGTAAAAAACAAAAATATTTCTAAACAACAAATATGTGCCCTTTTTGTTGATCCCATAACTAGTCAGTCATTACCTCTTAATGCAAAGAGGTTTCCCATACATTGGTGTACCAATGTGCAAATGAAGAATCTTTTTTGGCAGAGGTGGTGGATGGTCTTTGATGATCCACCTTGTAATAATTATGAGGTGCCATTATATTTTTTGAGAAAAATATATTGTGAGTATGTGCTCAATGTGCGGCCAAACTATTTTGACATGAGAGAGTTTCATGGTAGAGGTGGTGGCTCTGCCCAAGATAGACCTGGAGCCCGTAGGTGATTAGTCGCGGAGAGTCACCGCCCCCTAGCACCCAAACCCAAGGTGCATCAGGTTGTCCCATTAGATTTGAAAGAGTCGATGGAGCTACAAACTCTTTAGGCGGCCACAACATTGACTGGTGTCATCATCCAGTATGGGACATCATTAGCACACCCTATTGTATTGGATGATGAGCCGTTAGAGGGCGACAAAGAGCCCATCGAGCATATGTGTGTCAGTTGCTTGAGGATATGCTCAGGGATAGATGATGCAGCCAATGCAGATAGATACTCATATCATCTATGCATGATTTGTGGTTGTAGATGTCAGGCTCACACGGTTGAGGATGTCGTGCTGACAGATGAGTTGATGGACATGGTGTTTGCCCATGAGCCATAGACACAGGTGTGTTGATTTGAATTCATAACATTTTATTTATCAGTCACTTTAAATTTGCAATTACATAAATGAATTTTCATTTATACATCGATTTAAATTGAGACAAATGATATACATTTCAGGATGCAGCAGCGGTATCCCATACACCTCCCCTAGTTACCATAGCTACAACTTCGATGCCTGAGGTATAAATTTTGTAACATGTTAAAATAGAATAGTACACTTTGAATTCAAAAAAATACAATATATACTAACTATCTTTAATGCTTGGTCCAATTTTTGGTTTGTAGGCGTTGACAGGGGATGAAATATCCCAGATTGATGACATCACGCTCTCAGCGATCGATTTTGGCCTACAAGGCTATACGGTATCGTATCTTGTACAAATCTTTTTATGCATTGTTTTTATGGAATATGCAAGTCATTTCATTTTAGATTTTTAAAATTATATTTAATTTATTATCTGTACTAATATCTCATGTTAATTTTGTGTTTTTAGGGTACCCCCTCCGCGTCTAGGGCTCGTCCTAAGAAAAAGAATTCCTCGAAGACGCCTAAACGTGTGAAGAAGGTAATTGAACACATTTTTAGTTGTACAATTGTTTGAAAATGTAGAAATCAAGTATTAGTTGGGGTTTGTAGATTGATTAGTGTTTTTTTTTGTCTATTTTACATGTACGGTGGCCATTGAGCTTTGTGGATATGTTGAATGCACCTGATTCACCTGCGGATCAAGAGAGGGTGGAGGTATGTATCTCTAATTTATTTTCTCGATTTCATGATTATATGCACGCGTACATGTGAACTTGTGATATATTATAATCTTATAATTTTTTCATACAGGAAATATCCATACCTATTTCGTCAATGGTGAACCCTCCTCCTTGCACTGGAGAAGCATCTCAGGATTCAGTACACTTTTGTTTGATATGTAAAATTAATTGTTTTCAACCTTCAATACTTATCATTATATTAATTGTATTTAATCTTTGTCCATTTTTTGTATAGGTAATAATGACAATTTCTACATCGATGGTGAGCCATCCTCAGTCCATTGGAGAAGCATCTCAGGCACAGGTACGTCATTGTTCTCTATATTATAGCTTTTAAGTGTTTTTGATATATTTATGTTAGTACATTGTATTAATTGTACATTTAATCTACAATAGACTCCTTCGCGGTACGGCCATAACGTGGATCCATTTAATTATGTCTTCAAGAAAACTCCTAAGAGTGACAAGGAGAGGAGAGTGAAGACATTAGCTCCTGGATCAGCCGATGAGGTAATCTACATTTCAATTGCAAATGAACTAAAGTTAAATGCATAGTTATGTTGTTAATTGTGAACTATTTTCTACAAAAGAATTCTAACTTGGGTTTTGAATTGTGGTTTTGCAACCATCTACAGAGCTGCATACTGCGCCGAAGAGGCTTGATTTTGATTATCCACCACAAGTTTAGGATGATATTGTTGGCATATGTGAACCGGTATGAAGACATGATGACATTGTATGTTGTCATTGATGTCAATATGCTGAAGAGTGAACCGGTATATGGAAGTAAGAACCTGGCAAGAGAACTGATATGATACTAAGAGCTAGTATATGAGAGAACCAATATAACATTGTGAACCGGTATATGTGAAAAGGTGAACCGCAATGTTGGTATGAGAACTGGTATATGGAAGTTTTGCATGACTACCGGTTGGTAGTCTCAAACTCAGGGTTTCCGGTTGAAGTGTTCCAAGCTTGTGTGACTCAACCGATGACATTGTGTGATGAGTTAGCATTGTAATGAAGATCAGATCATGTTGCCACGTCAGCTTGAGCGTGTGAAGGATCTTGCATGAAGGAGATCGATCCTATCTACCTCGGGAATGTGCGAAGTCCCTGTAAACTATGGAGAATGCGTGATGGGTTACAAGCCACCATGAAAGCAGTGAAGAATGAACGATGGAGAATGTCTTGAGATATGTTCAAGACTTTTGTATTCAATGCAATGTGTTCAATGGTTAGGATTCAACTGTTTAAATTGCTTAACCTAAATGTTTTAGGGTTTAGAGTTTAAGCTACCGACCTATCTGTTTCCTATAAGGTCGATGTTGTGTTTCTTTCTGAAGTTGTTGGTAAATGGTGTGTGTGTGTATCTAAGTGAAAAGATACATGATTCTTGCCAGACCAGATGAGATAAGAGGATTGATTCCTACATTGTGTGTGTGCAGAAGGAATGAACTTAAGCAAATCTGCATTAGGCATTGAGTGCTATTATCATATCATTGTAATACATGTTGATCTTTAACCACTTCAACAGTTGGAAAATCCCTTAACTGAGTAGCCTTAACCAACTTGTTGTAAATCCTTTAACAGGGTGACTCAAACTCATTGAGTTCTTGAAATCCTCTAACAAGGTAACCTCTAACAGGGTTTAACCCTTAACTGGGTATTTAGCCATCCCTTAATCGGGTGATCCCTAACAGGATCGGTTCCTAGTAGAACCTATTATAACAGTCTCTAACCGGACAAGGCTCCTAATAGAGCGGACTTCTAAAGATGTTGTGTTTCTTTCTGACCTATCTATTTCCTATAAGGTCGATGTTGTGTTTCTTTCTGAGGTTGTTGGCAAATGGTGTGTGTATCTAAGTGAAAAGATACGGGATTCTTGCTAGACCAGATGAGATAAGAGGATTGATTCCTGCATTGTGTGTGTGCAGAAGGAAGGAACTTAAGCGGATTTGCATTAGGCATTGAGTGCTATTATCATATCATTGTAATACATGTTGTAACAGTCTCTAACCGGACTAGGCTCCTAACAGAGTGGACTTCTAAAGAGTTCAAAAGAAACTTGTGGGTATTCATCCCCACTGTGGTTTTTCCTAGTTGGGTTTCCATGTGAAAAATCTGTGTGTCATGTGTAATATTTTTCATGTGATGATTTATGTGATTTGTGTTTGAAGGTAAATCATGTTGAGCTAGCTGTTATTATATTTCTAATGATAGATTACCTATTCATGCATAAGGGTGAAATGGAAGTGTAGTATTAAGTTGAGTGGAAAGCTAAGTGATTAATCGGTTAATGCTTGTCATAGTCATTCTTAGCTTTACCGGTTGCACTTTGGTTCAGACCGGTGTTACTATTTGTTAGAAATTTGCAGTGTTTGTAGTCAAATCGGTTTGTGAAAATAATTTGTGTCTGTACTGATTCACCCCCCCTCTTAGTACTGGTTTGGTACTTATTGTTCATGATTGAGTTATCAATTGGTATGAGAGCATCCTCTAGGTCCTCTGTATTGTAAGCTTAACCGCTTGAGGGAAAGATCCTATTGTAATGATGAAGAGAGAAGGTCTAAAGTTCAACAGAGATAAATTCAAAATTTGGAAGGACAGAATGAAGATTTACATCATAAGCATGGGTGCTCAACACTGGAGCTATGTTGAGAATGTTTTTGTTATTCCTACCGGTACTCTCACCGATGACCAAAAGAGAAAAATAAAGGAGAATGGGCAAGTCATGGAAGCCCTAATTAGTAGCTTATCTGACATTGAGTTTATTGATGTCCAAGATAAAGATAATCCCAAAGAAGTATGGGACACTCTTGAGAATATCTATGGCGGTGATGAGCATGTAAAACAAGCTAAGGAAGAAGGCCTTAGAGGGAAGTTTGAAGACATGCGGATGGTTGAAGGTGAGACCATTCAACAGTATGGAATAAGAATCAAAACGTTGTTGGAGATATCAAGAGTGCAGGTGGTAAAATGGAAGATTCCACTGTGGTAAGCAAATTTGTGAGATCCTTATCTATGCAATAAAGGTTGCTACTATTCAGGAGTTGAGATCAATAGACAAGACTAAGGTATCCCTAGACTCCATCATTACAAAGTTGATAGCCTATGAGCTAAATAGTTTTGATGGCAGTGTTCAAAAGACTGAATCAGCTTTTAGAGCTTTTGCTGTACCATCCAGAAAAGGAAAAGAAGCAAGCACCAGTGGTGAACCAAGGCAGAGCAGAGAAATGGATGATGAGGAGATCCTGATGGAATTTGAAGCTCTTCTTGCTAGGAAAATTCCTAAAGGAACCAGTAAATACAGAGGTAAGCTCCCTTTGAAATGCTTTTCTTGTAACCGGATAGGACATATTGCTATAAACTGTCCTAATGGTGACAACAAGTAGAAATCGGAGAGGTTCAAGAAATTCAAAGGAGGAAACCGGAGAAACTGTTTTGTTGCAGTTGATGAAGGTGTCACGGATGAGGAATCGAAAGATGAAGAGAATGAAGATATTGTATTTGTTGCAGTAAAGGAAGATGTGTCACACAAGAAGGCTCTTGTCTCCTGCTTTGATAATTCCAATGAGTGGATTATTGACAGTGGTTGTTCTCATCATATAACTGGTGACCGGAGCAAGTTTCTATCTTTGGAAGAATATGATGGTGGTGTGGTTCTCTTTGGTAATGATGCACCATGTATGGTCAGAGGAAGAGGGTCCATCTCTCTGAATGGAAAGAGAAGTGCCGACAATGTGTATTGGGTGGAAGGTCTCAGACACAATCTATTGAGTGTTGCCCAACTGAATGACAGTGGACTCACTCTGGAATTCAAAAATGGAGCGTGCCCTTTTAGCTGAATTTACCCTAAATATTATCTTAGTCAAAGTGGACTCAATATAATTGAGTGTTGCCCAGCTGAATGATAGTGGACTCACTCTGGAATTCAAAAATATATAGAATGTTGTAAAGGAGATTCTAATTGTATGGGGTTGATAAGTTATTATAAGCTAAAATATTCAAGAGTCATTCTTGCCTATGCAGTTTACTTTCATGCGAGCCGAATATTACCAATAGTAGCATCTAAAGAAACTGACATATTAGGTATAGACCTTAATTCATTGATTGCAGAGACTCAGATTGCATAAGCCGGTAGAAGGGTTCTTAACAACTTACTTGTTATATCCTTTTCTTCAATAGTTCCACCTGCTCCTTTGATTTGATTGACAATCTCCTTTAGTCTTGTACAACAATCTCCTTTAGAGTTTAAAGCTTTGGCTGAAAAACAAAGTGGAAAATATCTAAAGATAATAAGAACAGATAGAGGGAGTGAATATATGAATAAAGCCTTTTTAGAATTTTGTAAAGAGTATGGAATAAAGAAAGAATCAACTATTTCTTATACACCCCAACAAAATGGGTTGCTGAAAGAAAAAACAGAACTATTTCTTGCCTAACAGAAGCCTAATAAGATCTAATTGTTTGAAAAATATATAGAATGTTGTAAAGAAGATTCTAATTGTATGGGGTTGATAAGTTATTATAAGCTAAAATATTCAAGAGTGTTTCTTGCCTATGCAGTTTACTTTCTTGCCTATTTCTTGTCTAATAAGATCTAATTGTTTGAAAAATATATAGAATGTTGTACAACTGCTTTTCTGAAGTTTTTTGATGCTTTTTTCTTAAAAAAATTATGGGTTTTTTCTTTCTTTATTCCATACTCTTTACAAAATTCTAAAAAGGCTTTATTCATATATTCACTCCCTCTATCTGTTCTTACTATCTTTAGATATTTTCCACTTTGTTTTTCAGCCAAAGCTTTAAACTCTGAAGGAGATTGTTGTACAAGACTAAAGGAGATTGTCAATCAAATCAAAGGAGTAGGTGGAACTATTGAAGAAAAGGATATAACAAGTAAGTTGTTAAGAACCCTTCTACCAGCTTATGCAATCTGAGTCTCTGCAATCATTGAATTGAGGTCTGTACCTAATATGTCAGTTTCTTTAGATGCTACTATTGGTAATATTCGGCTCGCATGATTTCCTTTGCTAGTGAAGGACCGCTTGAGTGAGCCCCACAAATTCCTTCATGTACCTCTTCCAAGGCTTTTGTTATCTCATCTTGTTCCAAACATCGAAGGAGAGTAACATCAAGACTTCATCTATATAGGGTTTCGACGATGATGGTGTATCTAGTGGTTTGGCAGATAATTGTTTTAAAAAGAGGAATTGGGTGGTGTGTCTGTAGACGTCTAAAATTAATTCACTAGACATGCCACACCTAGTTCTGTTTCAGGAATAAATTGAATGAGGATGGTCAAGTCATAAGAAACAAGGCTAGATTAGTTTGTAAAGGATATTCTCAAATGGAAGGAATTGATTATGGTGAGACATTTGCACCTGTATCTAGAATTGAAGATGTTAGACTATTTCTTGCCTTTGTAGCTTATGAATCTCAGAATATTTCTTGACCTAAAAATAAGAATGTTATTGTAACTAAATGGGTTTATAGGAATAAATTGAATGAGGATGGTCAAGTTATAAGAAACAAGGCTAGATTAGTTTGTAAAGGATATTCTCAAATGGAAGAAATTGATTATGGTGAGACATTTGCACCTGTATCTAGAATTGAAGATGTTAGACTATTTCTTGCCTATGCAGCTTATGAATCTCAGAATATTTCTTGACCTAAAAATAAGAATGTTATTGTAACTAAATTGGTTTATAGGAATAAATTGAATGAGGATGGTCAAGTTATAAGAAACAAGGCTAGATTAGTTTGTAAAGGATATTCTCAAATGGAAGGAATTGATTATGGTGAGACATTTGCACTTGTATCTAGAATTGAAGATGTTAGACTATTTCTTGCCTATGCAGCTTATAATAACTTATCAATACTCAGAAAGTTACTTTTTGATTGTTCAGATTGAAGACAGATTTGATGCATACTCAGAATGACTCAAATAGGGAAAAGATAAGAAATTATAAACCCATTTGAAGTTTAACAGCTTGAGGAGATCCAATGTCTACTAACTATTTCAGGAAGGATAGTCCTAAACTTGATGGAACCAACTATGGCATATGGAAGATCAGAATGGAGACACATCTAAACCCCAAACCCTAAACCCCAAACCCTAAACCCTAAACCCTAAACCCTAAACATGAATTATTAATATCATTGCCCTACATTGCCTATGTTAGAATTTTGTAAAGAGTTAATGAATCTCCTTCTAAATTATTTAAACCCTATGGTGGCATGTCTAATGAATCTCTCAAATAGATGAATTGAGGTATGCATGGTTGGAAGAGGGGTTTAGGGTTTACGGTGTCCATTTTTTCTAGCTCAACCAACTTGCACAAGGTTTCAATATAATATGACATGAACACTATTATTTAAATATGATAGGTTAAAACTTAATATTTATTATTAAGCTAATATTAAGTATACAACTGATGAAAAGGAAACCTACTATGGTGTCTATTAAATTAGCATCCAAATTTTCAGCTTCTTCAGTATTGATGGAATGTTTGCTGAAAAGTTGTTGAGAACAGAGTATGTCAGAATACTGCTTTATCTCTTTTGGCTCAGATATAACTTGAAGAAACTTTAGTAATATAAAAGATAGAAGAGAATTGATCAAAGAATAACATTAGTCGAAGAAAATGATCTAGAAGGAGATGATGAGAAAAGAAATCAACAAACTAGCAATAAGAAAATGAGATGAAAATGAAAAGATGATTGAATCACGAACTTGTGTCATTATTTATTGCGTAATACATATTCATCACTAAGCCTTATTATTTAACAATGGAGCTTAGCACATCAGGGTATAAGGAACCAAGATGTAAAGATACCTCATTGAAGAAACAAACACGTATCAGACAAGGAGTGAAACCCTCCATTCTAAGAATTACACTAGGGGTCAAGGTATCTGTGGCATTCACAAGCTGAATGCTCCTATCACAGACACCCACTAGAGCAATTTCCCTAGAACTTCATTGGTTCACACCACAAACAACAAACAATGAAAAAGATAATGCCCATCATGGCTCCTCTAGTCACTTGTGGACATCCTTGAATAGCAGATAAGCCCAAAGGTGTATTAGTTTTGGGATTATCTTTATCCTGGACATCAATAAACTCAATGTCAGATAAGTTGCTAATTAGGGCTTCCATGACTTGCCCAAAGAAGTATGGGACACTCTTGAGAATATCTATGGTGGTGATGAGCATGTAAAACAAGCTAAGGAAGAAAGCCTTAGAGGGAAGTTTGAAGACATGCGGATGGTTGAAGGTGAGACCATTCAACAGTATGAAATAAGAATCAAAATGTTGTTGGAGATATCAAGAGTGCAGGTGGTAAAATGGAAGATTCCACTGCGGTAAGAAAAGTTTTGAGATCCTTATCTATGCAATAAGGGTTGCTACTATTTAGGAGTTGAGATCAATAGACAAGACTAAGGTATCCCTAGACTCCATCATTACAAAGTTGATAGCCTATGAGCTAAATAGTTTTGATGGCAGTGTTCAAAAGACTGAATCAACTTTTAGAGCTTTTGTTGTACCATCCAGAAAAGGAAAAGAAGCAAGCACCAGTGGTGAACCAAGGCAAAGCAGAGAAATGGATGATGAGGAGATCCTGATGGATTTTGAAGCTCTTCTTGCAAGGAAAATTCCTAAAGGAACCGGTAAATACAGAGGTAAGCTCCCTTTGAAATGCTTTTCTTGTAACCGGATAGGACATATTGCTATAAACTGTCCTAATGGTGACAACAAGTAGAAACCGGAGAGGTTCAAGAAATTCAAAGGAGGAAACTGGAGAAACTGTTTTGTTGCAGTTGATGAAGGTGTCACAGATGAGGAATCGGAAGATGAAGAGAATGAAGATATTGTATTTGTTGCAGTAAAGGAAGATGTGTTAGACAAGAAGGCTCTTGTCTCCTGCTTTGATAATTCCAATGAGTGGATTATTGACAGTGGTTGTTCTCATCATATAACTGATGACCGGAGCAAGTTTCTATCTTTGGAAGAATATGATGGTGGTGTGGTTCGCTTTGGTAATGATGCACCATGTATGGTCAGAGGAAGAGGGTCCATCTCTCTGAATGGAAAGAGAAGTGCCGACAATGTGTATTGGGTGGAAGGTCTTAGACACAATTTGTTGAGTGTTGCCCAGCTGAATGATAGTGGACTCACTCTGGAATTCAAAAATGGAGCGTGCAAAATCAAAGGAAAGAATGGTGATTTGATGGCCACCGGTATGCAGACCAAAGGTAACTTATTTCAGCTAAATGCAAATATAAGTACATGTCTTATGGCTAAGTTTGATGACAACTAGATATGGCATAGGAGACTCTACCATGTAAACTTTGATAACATTGTGAAGGCCAGTAAGATCAAGGCAGATAGAGGACTGCCGATGCTAAGCAAACCGAAAAATCCTTTGTGTAGAGAATGTCAACTAGGGAAAATGTCTTCCTCAACCTTCAAAGGTAAATCCTTCACAACTAACAACTTACTTGATCTTGTGCATACTGATTTGTGTGGTCCTATGAAAACTAGGAGTGTGCAGGGAGATAGGTATTTTATGATTCTTACATATGATTGCTCAAGGATGATGTGGGTCACATTTTTGAAGGACAAGTTTGAAGCCTTTAGATAGTTCAGAGCTTTCAGAGCATTGGTAGAAAAGTAAAGTGGTAGAAGAATCAAATGCCTTAGAACTGATCAAGGAAGGGAATTCACTTTCGATGAATTCAACAAATATTGTGAAGAGAATGGCATCAAGAGGCAATTGTCTGCCCCCAGGACTCCACAACAGAATGGATTAGTAGAGAGAAACAACCGGACTGTGGTTGAAGCAGCTAGAACTATGTTAATCCAAGAAAAAGTTGCTCACACCTTTTGGAGAGAAGTGGTGAGCACTGCAGTTTACACAATGAACCGGGTACTCATCAAAAAGGGAAAGGATAAGACTCCTTATGAGTACTGGACCGGTAAGACACCAGTGGTAAGCTACTTTAGAATGTTTGGTAGCAAATGTTATATCAAGAGGAGTGAACATCAGAGCAAGTTCAATGCAAAATGTGATGAAGGAATATTCCTAGGATATTCCACCAAGAGTAAAGCTCTCAAATGTTTCAACAATAGGACTCAGAGAATTGCTGAAAGCATCAACGTTAGGGTTGATGAATACTCTGGGAAACTTGAGGAAATTGACAATGAGCAAGTAGGAGATGAACTGGTAGTAACCTTCTCGGAACCGATTGCAAATCAGCCCAGTACCAGTAATTGTGTTCCTACACCAGTGGATGCTGATGCTAATGAAGATGAGGATGAAGAAGAAAAGCAAGAAGAATTTGTCAAGAACATACCTAAGTATGTCAAACTCAATCATGATCCAAAGCAGATCATAGGAGACAAAGATGTAGGAATTCTTACAAAAAGAAAGGTCAGAGAAAGCTCATGTATGATCTCTGAATTTGAGCCTAAATCATTCACAGAGGCACATAAAGATGAAGACTAGATCAAGGCAATGGAGGAGGAACTTGACCAGATAGAGAAGAATGGTACATGGTCTTTGGTACCCAGACTAGAGCATAAAAATGTCATTGGAACCAAATGGGTTTTCAGAAACAAGCTAAATGAGGATGGCACAGTGGTAAGGAACAAAGCTAGACTAGTGTGTAAAGGATACACCCAAGAAGAAGGAGAAGACTATGGAGAAACCTTTGCTCTAGTAGCAAGATTGAAAGGAGTGCATATGCTTCTTGCATATGCAGCTTTTAAAGGATTCAAGGTATATCAAATGGATGTAAAGTCTACATTCCTAAATGGAATACTTGACGAGGAGGTGTACATAGAACAACCAGATGGGTTTGCCCTATCAGAAGACAGTGACATGGTGTGTAGGCTATAAAGCCTTGTATGGACTGAAGCAGGCACCTAGAGCATGGTATGAACGCTTGCACTCCCATCTTGTGAAGATTGGATTTGAAAGAATAAGTGAAGATAGCAATATCTACTTGAAATCAAAAGGAGATCAGATTCTGATCTGTGAAGTATTTGTTGATGACATCATCTTTGGAGGTGATGACAAGATGAGTCATGAATTTGCTGATGAGATGAAAACGGAGTTTGAAATGTCACTCATAGGGGAGATTAAGTTCTTTATTGGACTACAGATTCAACAAATGAAAGATGGAATCTTTATTACTCAGTCCAAGTATGTCAAAAAGGTGTTGAAGACCTTTGGCATGGAAGATAGTAAACCGGTTGGTACACCAATGGTGACCGGTTGTAAATTATCAAAAGAGGATGACTCGGCATTGGTAAATGAGAAGGATTACCGATCAATGATTGGTAAGTTGCATTATGTAGTGCATAGTAGACCAAACATTGCACATGCAGTGGGCATTATTGCTCAGTTTCAGCAAATCCCAAGAGAATCCCACTTGGTAGCAGTCAAGCGGATTCTTAGATATCTGAAGGGAACAGTTGACTATGGGTTATGGTATCCATACAATAATGATTTCAACCTGAAAGTGTTCATAGATGCTGATTGGGATGGTAATGTAGATGATCGAAAGAGCACAACTGGTGGTGCATTCTTCCTTGGTGGTAGACTGGTCTCATGGATGAGTAAAAAGCAAAGTTGTATCTCTCTGTCTACAGCAGAAGTAGAGTATGTTGCAGCTTTTATGAACTGCACCTAGACTATTTGGATGAAGCATGTATTAAATGGCTTCAAAGTTCCTGTATATGAACCAATAAGCATATTTATGACAATACAAGTGCAATTAACATCTCCAAGAATCCGGTTTTGCATGCTAGAACCAAGCACTTTGAGCTCAAGTATCATTTCTTAAGGGAGAAGGTTTAGAACAAGGAGGTTGTGTTGGAACATGTTTCCAATAAGGAGAAGTTAGCAGACATATTCACCAAGCCTCTACCAAAGGCTATATTTACCTATTTGAGAGGTGAATTAAAGGTGTTGCCCGTTCAAGAGGTGAACTAAAAATATGTGCTCCACATCAATCAGGTATGGCAGTGTCCAATATTTTTCAGGATTGATGTGCTGAAGGATGCTACTCCTCAGGGGGAGTACTATAACGGAACAGGGAAGCTTGTGCCTCCACTTTGGCATTGTTGTCAAAGGGAGAGAAGAAGTGAAGCGGAGAAGATATCTGTAGTATTGGGAGAGGTAAGGTATGAAGCAGACAGATATCTTTGTATATTGCTATCAATGCCAAAGGGGGATATTGTTGGCATATGTGAACTAGTATGAAGACATGATGACATTGTATGTTGTCATTGATGTCGATATGCTGAAGAGTGAACCGGTATATGGAAGTAAGCAACTGGCAAGAGAACCGATATGATACTAAGAGTTGGTATATTTGAGAACCAATATAACATTGTCAACTGGTATATGTGAAAAGGTGAATCGACATGTTTGTATGAGAACTGGTATATGGAAGTTTTGCATGACTACCGGTTGGTAGTCTCAACCTCAGGGTTTCCGATTGAAGTGTTCCAAGCCTTTGTGACTCAACCGATGACATTGTGTGATGAGTTAGCATTGTAATGAAGATCAGATTGTGTTGCCACGTTAGCTTGAGTGCGTGAAGGATCTTGCATGAAGGAGATCGATCCTATCTACCTCGGGAATGTGCAAAGTCCTTGTAAACGATGGAGAACGTGTGATGGGTTACAAGCCGCCATGAAAGCAATGAAGAATGAACGATGGAGAATGTCTTGAGATATGTTCAAGACTTTTGTATTCAATGCAATGTGTTCAATGGTTAGGATTGAACCGTTTGAATTGCTTAACCTAAATGTTTTAGGGTTTAGGGTTTATGCTACTGACCTATCTATTTCCTATAAGGTCGATGTTGTGTTTCTTTCTGAGGTTGTTGGCAAATGGTGTGTGTATCTAAGTGAAAAGATATGTGATTCTTGCTAGACCAGATGAGATAAGAGGATTGATTCCTGCATTGTGTGTGTGCAGAAGGAAGGAGCTTAAGCGGATTTGCATTAGGCATTGAGTGCTATTATCATATCATTGTAATACATGTTGTAACAGTCTCTAACCAGACTAGGCTCCTAACAGAGCGGACTTCTAAAGAGTTCAAAAGCAGCTTGTGGGTATTCATCCCCACCGTGATTTTTCCCAGTTGGGTTTCCACATGAAAAATCTGTGTGTCATGTGTAGTATTTTTCATGTGATGATTTATGTGATTTATGTTTGAAGGTAAATCATGCTGAGCTAGCTATTATTATATTTCTGATGATAGATTACCTATTCATGCATAAGGGTGAAATGGAAGTGTAGTATTAAGTTGAGTGGAAAGCTAAGTGATTAACTGGTTAATGCTTATCATGGTCATTCTTAGCTTTACCAGTTGCACTCTGGTTCAGGCCGGTGTTACTATCTGTCAGACATTTGTAGTGTTTGCAATCAAATTGGTTTGTGAAAAGAATATGTGCCTGTACTGATTCACCCCCCCTCTCAGTACCGGTTTGGTACTTATTGTTCATCATTGAGTAATCACATATAGTGTTAGTTTTGGTCATAGAATGACCAATACATGTAGATATATTCTACATTTTTATTGTATATCGATTTGGACGTGGCATATGCCACATTTTTGTAATACTTGTATTGACTTGGCAGACATGCCTTTTTTATATATATAAATATCGATATTCAATCCAATAAATGTGTAATGAGTTCATTATTTTGTATTCGTTGTATTTTGTGGTTTTCCTTTTATAAATTTAAATGAATATTTGCATATGTAATCAACAATATGAATATATATAACAAAAATATATGATATAAAGCATTGCAATCATGGAATATGATTTGATAAAATTTCTAAAATGTTGAATTAACCCTACAAAACTCCTTGTATTCAGTTCATTATTGTGTATTCGCTGTATTTGGCGGCTGCCCTTTTATAAATTTAAATGAATATTTGCATATGTAATTAACAATATGAATATACACAACAAAAATCAACAATATGAATATAAACAACAATGTTTTTGGTGCGAGAGCACCCTCACGCTCGCAATGGTCAAATTATGTTCGTCGCGTGCACAAAATGACGTCATGAGCATGTTCAGGTGGGTAGGTTTACACTAGGCATGGCCTTTTCATGCATCCCAAAGCACCAGAATGTCGAGAGTCATACCCTACCGGTGCGATCTCTCAAGTGCCCTGAGTCCAAAAAATTGTCAAAATTTGACTGACTATTTTTTCCAATCCACGACACATACGGTCGATCTGTTTGATCCTGTGGGGTCATGTGAGGCTCCTCTACAATGGCCTATCTCAGTTTTTGACGACTCAGAGCCATTTTCAATTAGTAGCATTTTTTTCGCCTGCTCCAAAAATCATCAGTTGCTTGCAAGGAAAAGTTGCAAGATTGGCTAGAATTGATTATGTTCATCGTGTGCACAAACCGACATCGTGTGCATGTTTGAGTGGGCAGGTTTACACTAGGCATGCCCCTATCATGCATCCCAAAGCACCAGAACGTCGAGAGTCATACCCTACCAGTGCGATCTCTCAAGTGCCCTGAGTCCAAAAAATTGTCAAAATTTGATGGACTGTTTCTTCCAATCCACGACACATATAGTTGATCTGTTTAATCCCATGGGGTCACGTGAGGCTCCTCTACAATGGCCTATCTTGGTTTTTGATGACTCGGATCCATTTTCAATTAGTAGCATTTTTTCGCCTGCTCCAAAAACCGTCAGTTGCTTGCAAAGAAAAGTTGCAAAATTGGCTAGAATTGATTATGTTCATCGTGTGCACAAACCGACATAGCGAGCGCATCCGGGTGGGCAGGTTTACGCTAGGCATGCCCCCATCATGCATCCCAAAGCACTAGAACATCGAGAGTCATACCCTACCAGTGCGATCTCTCAAGTGCCCTGAGTCCAAAAAATTGTCAAAATTTGATGGACTATTTCTTCCAATCCACGACACATACGGTTGATCTGTTTAATCCCATGGGGCCGCGTGAGGCTCCTCTATAATGGCCTATCTCATTTTTCGACGACTCAGAGCCATTTTCAATTAGTAGCATTTTTTCACCTACTCCAAAAATCGTCAGTTGCTTGCAAGGAAATTTGCAAGATTGGCTAGAATTTATTTGGTTCGTCTTATGCACAAATTGACGTCGCGAGGGTGTTCGGGTGGGCAATTTTACGCTAGGCATGCCCCTGTCATGCATCCCAAAGCACCAAAACTCTGAGAGTCATACCCTATAGGCGCAATGTAGAAGTTGCTTGACAACTTTTTTGACAATTTTTTTGACAATGATAATTTTTGCTCAAATTGTATCTAGTCTCAATCTATGACCCCTACGACCCGATAATGACTCAAATAATTATCCATGATTATACAAGAATCAAGAATGCTAATGATTGACCAGGGACACATCACATATACTTAAAACATAGTCACAAAACATTGACACACAAAATAGTCACATATTATTCAAAAATTTGCCTCTAAATATGGTCAAATCAGCTCTTGGCTATTTGATTATACAAAAAATGTCTTACAAATCATCTCATGGGCTTTTATACAAAATTTGGCATGTACATATGTACAAATCAGCCCATTGCCACTTAAATATACAAAATTATGCCCCTAAACGTGTAAAAATCAACTCATGGACATTTATATATACAAAAAATGAATATAGAACAATTCGTCGACGATTTATACAAAATTCTCAAAATCATTCTACTCTAAACCATAGAATCAATCAAGTGAGCCTTCAGGATAGGCTCTAACCCGTATTGTGTCAAGTATTTCCTCATGGTCAAATTCATGAACTTTCCATAAAATCTTGTTATGAGGTCTACCATGATACTTCATCAAATTTATATTTGTTGCAACAACAAGGTTAGAGAAATGAAGAATATGTTTGTGTGTTTCAAAGTCCTCGAACAACCAAACATCATAATTCTTGATAGGGTATCTTTGAAGCCATGTTCCTGTCATGACAACAAACCCTATTGGGTACTCAATACCCTCTCCATCAATGATTGTGGTTGTCAGTTTTCTTTTAGGCTCAACACAACGACACAAATAGTAATTTGTTCCTTCTTCATTGTTCTCTTCTGCAACAACTGCATACACATGACCTACATTTTATAAAGTGTTAATTAATACCAAAAATAAAGTATGATGCACAACAAAATGAACCAAAAAGAATACTTGCAAAAAAATTAACTCAAAAAATCACCTGAATCCACTAGGTCGGATACATGGTCAAAATCCACTGATGTCTCCATCTGGCTCAATTGTAGTGCTTTGGGAATTTGATATGAATCAATGGGAACCAACGGTCTACAAGACCATTTGTCAAACCACTCCTGTGATTCACATTCTTCCCACAAATAATACATGCATGAAGATCAAAAACATACCATCTATCTCGTATAAATTACTAGTGAACTTGAATTTGAACTCATAAATGAGTGCATGTCACTCGATCCTGCAACTGTACAATAATCTAGATAGTTTTCAATGTTAGATTTAGTGATCAACCAAAAATATCTACAAATCAATGACGTACCTGGATTACCTAGACCCATCGTAGACTTACACCATCGCACAATTGTTTCTGAATCTACCAGCTCAACACCACCTTCATACTTCAATTCTTCCCTGGCTAGGGCTCTTTTCACACATGCTCCTGCACCATCGTGCTCTCCCTTACCATGTCCAGCCTCAGTGAAATTCCAAAAATGTTGTACACCCCTTGTCACATGCATCCTTGTCAACCAATAAAACATCCTTGCATTCTTGAATTGTGCGGTGCAATTATCCGAACATATTAAGTGTCGGTTGTATCGTATGTTCCTTTCCCTTAAACTATCATAGAAAACTTTAAAGCATCCTTGTACAAACTCCAATGAATGAGTACGATCATCACTTACGTAGAAGTGATACTCTCTTACAACCTTTCTATCCTCCTTTGTGCTATCATTTGCATGCATGAATGCTATGTGTACAAAAATAGAAACTTGTGTAGAGTGATAATACATGGATTGCACTTCATTTTGAGGTTGTACTGTATAATTTTCAGCGAAATCAACAATAGAGACAATGGTGCCAAGAGGAAATGTGTCCTTACATAACTTGAAATGCTCATCTAACCATCAAGCTCTATGTGTATGCATTATATACTCATAAACTAGTTTCTCTTAAAACATTTTCATAAATTGAGCTACACATATATCATTTTTCAATAGCTCACATCTCTTCAAATCTTTTCCATCTTTAACTCCATATGTGCCTGTCTTGTATTTTCCGAAAGAAAATAGTTTCGTACCAATTTCATGTGTGCTCTCCAAATGTATGCATCTTGGTAAATGTTGCAAACCACCACATATAGCACAAGAACCTTCCAAACAAGGCATCTTATAATAAATGCAACCATCATGTCTATTACATAGCACACTTGAAATAAATTCTCTTGCCGACTTAGGAGGTGCTTGTATATTACATTCCTGCAAAACATGATTAGTGTGCAAAATAGAACAAATATGATGAAAAATATCATAATTCATGGAAAATTCAATATGCATCCTACAACAACACGTGGTGCGTACATGATTAATCTTAATATAAAAAGGTTTTTCCATTTCAAAAAATATTTGAGAAATTTTTATTTAAGGAAACTTTTGAAGGAATCTTTCATAAAATTTAGTTTGAGTCATATCCAAATAGTGTTTCGCATGTGGCTTATGATTTTTAGACCCAATTCGTCTTCTAAGAACATCTCTTTGGTTGGGCAATACTCTTGTGTTGTCATGCCAAAAAATTTCAATTAATGTTTTTAGTGCATCTACAACAACCTTGTCTTTGCGTGGTAGTCTACCCGAGAATACCCAAAGAGAATTATTGTTAGGTTCCTCTATTTGTTCTCACCTCTTTAATTCTTTACTTAATGTTGTTCTACTAACGTTTAATGACCTACTTGTTTTGCTTATCAAACAATCTTTTTTTATTTTCTTGCTCATTATGGTTGATGTAATGATGCATCGAGTAGCATTAGAATCTTTACTACGTGATTTTGAACCAATAGATTGATATGCATCAAATAGATTTCTGACAATAGTTCTTTCACTGTTACTTTTAGATGATCTTAGGCCTAGAATTTTCATTGTCTCTGTAAAATTCAAATTTTTAATCATTTGAACAATTAATTGACATCTTGCGGGTTGATTTAAGTTTTTAAAATAGTTTTGCCATATTCTTTTAACCATTCTCCTACAAGTTCGTTCATTCATTTTATTGGGCATTGACTTCAATATATTCTCATCAATGTCAATTATATACTTTGGTTTCCTATGAATGATTCTAGGAGGTGTTAACATCGGTGCATTATGTACATTCAATTCATCAAGTAGAGAAGGTGTAATATGTTCATCATTTAATTGATTATTCAATGCGGTATCTTCTTCAATTGCATTAGGTTCAAAAGGTAAATTATCAAATGTTTCTTCTTCAATTGCATTAGGTGCATTATATTCGTTTGGTAAATCGAATTGAGATGTTGAGGTTGACATACCTTCTTCTCCCATTGTTCTTATGTCACGTAATTTCTTCATACACTGCCTTTGTCTTTACTTTTGAGCCTCTCATTGTTTCACCGTTCCTCGCTTGTTCTTTCCCATGGTTGATATCAGTTGACCTAAATAGAATCATATTACATATATATGTAAAGAAAAGTTCAAAAATAAATAAATAACCATAAATATGCATCTTATCACTATTTTTTGGAATCAAACTATTAAACAATCACAATTCAATCATTTGAAACCATGCAAAAGCAAAAAACTAATAAAAACAACAATTCAATCATTTGAAATCATGCAAAAACAAAAAATTCACTTACTTTTATGTATACAATAGTGATAGAAGTGAAGACACAGTTCCAGTGGGGCCTTCAACGACCTCAAAAAAGAACTGTGTCCTTCAACGACCTCAAAAACTTCTTTTGATGCCGTTGAGGCTCTTGGGCAACTAAAACTATGCCTATAAACCGTGTACGCGTTGTTAGACCATAAAATGTTGACAAGCCCAACGGTATTCTTTTTTCCCATTCTAGGTTGATAAGTAGCGCGTACGCGCTACTAATCCTAAAATGTTATCGCAGGGTAATGAATAATGGGAATAGTACCCCGTACATGCTACTAAGCCTTAAAAACCTCGTACGCGCTCTTGAGAGAGAGAGAGAGAGAGAGAGAGAGAGAGAGAGAGAGAGAGAGAGAGAGAGAGAGAGAGAGAGAGAGAGAGAGGGGGGGGTGGGAGAGGGAGAGAGGGAAGGAGGGAGAGGGAGAGAGAGGGAGAGAGGGAGAGAAGAGAGGGGAAGGGAAGGAGAGGGATAGAAGAGGGGGGAAGGTAGAGAGAGGGAGAGAGGTAGAGAGAGAGAGAGAGAGAGAGAGAGAGAGAGAGAGAGAGAGAGAGAGAGAGAGAGAGAGAGGATGGGGGAAGGGAGAGGTAGAGGGAGGGAGAGAGGGAGCGAAGAGGGGGGAGGGAAGGTAGAGAGAGGGAGCGAAGAGGAGGGAGGGAAGGTAGAGAGAGGGAGAGAGGGAGAGAGAAGAGGGGGGTGAGAGAGAGAGAGAGATAGAGAGAGAGAAAGAGAGAGAGTAGGGAGGAGGGAAAGAGGAGGGGTCTTAAGGGGTCACAAGATACCATATGACCTCTTAGGAAACAATACGACCTCTAATGACACCTAAGGGGTCATATGGTGGGCTAATAAAATGATATATTAAATTTACAGTTATGAATAGAGCATCATACAATGAGACTCCAAGCAAACAAACAACGAGGCTTCACTAAAAAGCAAGTGTAAGAGCTTGACCTTACCCTAAGAGTACTGCCTAAGTTCTAAAACATACGATGATATTAAATTTGCAAGGTTATAAGACCGATCTCGATTGTGACTATAGGAATTACACACTTGATTTCTTTCATGGGTATGTACCGTTCCAAACTGTTTGACAAGTGATGATGATCATATATTACCACTGCCACGCATACAACAAACTTTAATTTATTTAGGTGATAGGCATTGTGTAACAACATGGGAACTCTCGCATACCCACCACTATCATTCTACAGGACATCATCTGTGTTACTCTCCCTCTTTCTCTTCCTACCTGTTGTTTTCTTCTAAAAAACATATTGCAGGTAGAGAGGGAGGGAGAGAGAGATGGGGGAGGGAAGGTAGAGAGAGGGAGAGAGGTAGAGGGAGGGAGAGGGAGAGAGAAGAGGGGGGGTGGGAGAGAAGAAGGGGTATGGAGAGAGAGAGAGAGAGAGAGAGAGAGAGAGAGAGAGAGAGAGAGAGAGAGAGAGAGGGAGGGAGAGGGGGAGAGTAGGGGGGAGGGAAAGAGGAGGGGTCTTAAGGGGTCTAAGGGGTCACAGGATACCATATGACCTCTTAGGAAACAATACGACCTCTAATGACACCTAAGGGGTCATATGGTGGGCTAATAAAATGATATATTAAATTTAAAGTTATGAATAGAACATCATACAACGAGACTCCAAGCGAACAAACAACGAGGCTTCACTAAAAAGCAAGTGTAAGAGCTTGACCTAACCCTAAGAGTACTGCCTAAGTTCTAAAACATACGATGCTATTAAATTTGCAAGGTTATAAGACAGATCTCGATTGTGACTATAGGAATTACACACTTGATTTCTTTCATGGGTATGTACCGTTCCAAGTTGTTCGACAAGTGATGATCATCATATACTACCACTGCCATGCATAAAACAAACTTTAATTTCTTTAGGTGACAAGTGTTGTGCAACAACATGGGAACTCTCGCATACCCACCACTATCATTCTACAAGACATCATCTGTGTTACTCTCCCTCTTTCTCTTCCTTCTTGTTGTTTTCTTCTGAAAAACATATTGCAGGTACTCTGACTCATCATGTTGCTTTGTTTACACTATTTTCCACATCTTCTCTGCTCATTAAAAACACATTCGAGAAGAATACTGCTACAGGTTTCCTTGTTTGTCACGGTAATACACCTGTGGTTCAATTTCAAACCCTATTCCTCCTATTCAATATACACACACAAATCCATCAGTCAATTTTTTTAAGAGAGGATACATGATAAAAATCAAAGAGGAAGTTGCTGACAAGAAATAAATTCACTTACTTCTATAGAAGTGTAGACACAGTTGCAGTGGGGTATGGAGGGAGAGAAGAAGAGAAAGAGGGATGAGGTATGGAGGAAGGGAGAAGGGGAGAGAGAGAGAGAGAGAGAGAGAGAGAGAGAGAGAGAGAGAGAGAGAGAGAGAGGAGAGAGAGAGAGAGAGAGAGAGAGACCTTGTATGCGTTTGAGAGGGAGAGACTAAACACTTACATGTGTATATATATGTTTAATATATTATATATATACATATATTATATGTATATAAACATATTATATATACAATATCATATTATACACATATTATATATTACATATATTATATGTATATACACATATTATACATAGAATATCATATTATACAATAGCGCGTACGCGCTGTTTATAGGGAAACAAGCGCATACGTGCTGCTTACACTATATATACCCCGTACGCGCTTTTTAAACCATAAATACCTCGTACGTGCTTTTGACTGTTTAGCCTTGGAAATAGGCCTGGATGACAAAGCTACGGATTGGAAGTTTGATTTCCCTCCATTTCTCTCATTTTTGACGTGTTTTATTTTATCAAATTGGTTTATCGACTTTGTCATCATCAGGTTTACACTTCATAAAGTGGGTATTTCTAAAATTGCCACCATATTTTCACCCATCTTCTAATCTTTCTAACCATATAATTTTTTTTTAATTTGAACAACAATAACATATTATTATTGAATTTCTTTTACTAGTGTCTCCATAGTTCTCACAGACATAAGTGCACCATTTTTTGAATAACTTTTGATATACTTATCCAAATTTAAAAAACTTTATATATTATTGTAGTGCACTTTATTCTTTACAGTTTTTTTAAAAAAAAATTGTATTTTCGATTTGTTTAGTGCAACTTATGCTTCACGCACGAATAGGTACCGAAATTTCAGGATGTGCTTGATTGGAAAAATCATTAAAAAACAATACTCAACAAAAAATTACAAAAAAATACACATCTTCTAGTTCTCACTCTTAAATATAGTTTTGCCAAAGTATTTGTCAAAATACTAAATCTAACTATGACTTTTTTGATGCGCACGTCAGACACTATGTTATGTTTTTCAGAAAAAAATAGGGTCAGTTTTTCGTGCGCGAAGGATTTGACCCCCTTAATCTTATCCACTTTTGAAAAAGTTTAGTAGTTTGGAAACTAGATTTAGAGTACTACAATATTTGTTCTTTGATTATCTTCATATCTTGAGTGGATGACTTTCAAATTTTTCCTCCAAGTTCAGGTTCACCTAATTTCAGAAAAAAAGAGTCCACTTATACCCCCCTTTTGATCACCATCTTTGTGCACTTACCCTTATCATATATTTGAATCAATCTTGTAGGTGGAAAAAAAAATACCTAGTTAAGTTTGGATGAATTCTTGGTATTTTTCTACCATTAGTTTATTTGTACATAGGTTTCTCATTTTATTCCTTCTTTGAACTATCACCTCCCAATCTATCGTATTCATTGTTACCAAGGATTTTTGTATCACTTTTTGTGGTTCTAAACCATTTGAAACATCCTTTATTAAAGTTCCATCTAATTTTTGTATCCTTATAGATTTGTTTGTTAATATTTCTCTAATTTTGAATGGTTCTAGTCAAATGACTTTAAAGTTGCCCATTTTGATTTTGTTACAACCATTCAATATTAATACAAATTGCTTGGGATTGAAATTCAAGTGAAGGAGTCATCCTTTGAGACTTTCATTAGTGGTCAATCTATTTTCTATAGTGATCCTTAAATTGGGAACCATATATACCATAAGTACCATGCCTCTTGATTGTATGTTAGTAGTAAAGGGGTATATCCATTAGTTAGCTTACATGTTGTTTGATAGGATCATAGTATTGTAGGTAACCTTTCTTCCCAATTCATACCTTTTATTCCACATGATTTATGGATAATTTATAAGTAGTTTATTTTTTTACTCCACTTGGGTGTTTTCTCTTGAGTATTATGGGCTAGAGAGGGTAAAGACGATCTGAAATTCACTCATCATTAGTCAAATTCACATTCATTAGTCTAAAGACCAAAATTAAAACTTGATAAAGATGTCAAATAACCTAATAGATATGATTTCATATGAAATGTGAAATTAAAATTAATCATATTGTTGATGATAATTTTGTACTTCCATCTCTATTACTACACAAGTGATATGACACTTTCAAGAGATTTATAATCTTATAGAAATATGGATACAAAGAAAAATAGAAAAGTATAATTAAAATTATATGTAATTAAAAAAATAATATGAAATGTAAGACTTGAATTACCTTCCTTCAAATGTGATCAAACCATTGAAAGTTTTGCATAAAGTTAAACACTAATATCTTCACTTATGGAGGAACATTCGCTTCCCTTAATCGTTATACATATAATCAATATATCTTTAGCACACAACAATCCTCAAGTAGATACACTTTATAATGATGAATCTTTAGAAGATTATCTAGATTTGTATATTAGTGTTATATTATCTTATCATGATGAAGGATTATTATATGCATTAAATATATTTGCTTACTCTAAGGAAACTATTCCTACACTTCATGAATATAAACATATGCAAGATATCTTAGATTTTTTTAATAATAAGAGTATTTATTGAGGATAGGGGTACTCTTTTAATTGGTGAAATTTTTTACATTTCAAAGTATAAAATGACAAAGAATTTTTTTTTAAATTGTTATATTTTCAATCCTAACAAAATTTAAAAATTCAAATCAAAGTCTCACATGAATTTAGTAATTTATTTTGGGTGCTTATATAAGAACATGCTTGGTATTTATTTTGATAAATTCTAGGTTGTGGTCATGTAAAGAAATTCTTAGTATTTCTCATTGAATATTTTTTTAGACCCTATGGCCAAACATAATCACGGGGGCTTCACTTAGTGAACCTGGGTTATATCACATGCGTTCATGACATACTAAAGAATCTCCCTATTTTCAAAAAATATTTCCCTAAATTCCATTTTTGTCACCCCCCTCCCAATACACAACCCGAATTAAAAACCCTCCTATTTTCACTAGATATTGTATTTTTTCATAGCTTGAAATCCGTCTATTTTCACTAGATAGGCAATATATTGTTTTCAATTTTTAGAATATTAAACCCCCCAATTGAATGCACGTGATACTTATGTTAATCAAACAAGAGATATAAAATCTTCTCAAAGTTGAATTTATATCACCCACACATTATTGTCTCTAGATATATTATATATGGTTAATCTTGTCAAGCTAAATGACTACATAATATTTGGCATAGAGTTTTGACTTGAACAAAGATTCACCATATGATTGACTTTTTTGACATAGTAAAGTTTTTATCATACCTAAAACCAACACAAGCCAATTTTAATGCCCTATATTGATAATAATCTTAGAGCAACTTATCAAATTGTGGTAAACTTATGCATGATATTAGAAGCCTATTTTGATGAAAAACTTGGGAAATATAAAATTAGAGTGGATCATGCTAGAACTTACTAATGAGGACCTTGTTTCACCTATGTGTGAATCTTTTATTTGAGAATTAAATGAATGTGTGGAGTTAAGTGGGATACAAAGATGAATCAAAATTGAAGATCAACATCTTGCACTTTAGTATTAAGATATACTTAAGTTTGATCTATTTTAATTTGAGGTACATGAAGAGATTTTTTTTTGTTTTGTAAGTTAAAACTATAGTAAGGTATATTTTTTGAGGCTTGCGAGTTATTTTTAGTATTATATCACTTGATAGACTATTACAAAATGAAAAAAATTAATTTTAAAGAAGAAAGGCATCACTTTATGACCGAAAAGTGGTTCAAACTTATTACATTAATCTATATATTTATGTATGTTAAAATAATTTGAAATGATTTGTATTGAATTGATATAAACATATATGAAAATGAATGTGTAACTATCCCAAAAATGATTTAAATATATTTGTGTTGTATCCATAAAAATTGGAATATATTTAAATATTCATGTGAATACTATATACTTATTTTCGAATAGTGTAAGTGATATTTAAAAATATTTCTATTACATCAATGTATCCATGTTAAAACTCATGAGAAATATCCATTCAAATAGTTATAATATAAAAAAAAAAAAAAAGGTTGAAAGATATATATCTAAAATATTTGGATATTTTCTTAATTTAAAATATTTAAAAAAGAAGATTATGTGAGGTATTTCACAATTAAAGATTTGAAAACCATAAAAAAGTTAAAATCATAGCATTCAAGTTAAAATTATAGATGTGAACATCAAAACAACTAATGTAGATTTGACCCAAATTCATATACAATCATAAAATTTCTACAATATAATTATTATACTTAATTTTTGTCAAATATTTTTTCAAATATTCAATAAAGATAATTTATTATATTTTTCTTTCAATGTTCTCTTCTTCATTTCCAAAATATATATTCACTTTTAGCATTTTATTACCATATCAAATACATTTTCAAATCTAATTTATATATCTAGATTAAATAAATTATTAACATTAAATATTTATATAATAAATTTTATATAACAAACTTTTAAATTAAATTGTTTATATTTTAAAATCAAATATACAAATTTTTAATCCAAAAGTTTGGAATAGAAACTTATCAGTCCCAGATTCAAGTTTGAAATTAAAACTTTTCCCTCAGTTTTATTAACAATGCACATTTTTGGAAATGATAAAAGGGCATCCCATCATCTCCAGCCTGGGAACATTGAATTTAAATTTGATATCGTTTATCCAGTAGTGGTGCTAACTCCAACGAACTGCTGACTCTAACGGCAAAAGCAAATGTTTCCCGAAACGGATATTGATGGGAACGGAAACGGAATTGATTTGAGCAGGCCCCACATGTACCACACTAAGCAGTCCATGCTTAGTGTGTGTGATTTAAGGGTGGTCCATTTTGTACACCTAAAGGTGATCAACTACAAAATCTTAAAAATTGAAATTTAAAAAAGGAATTTCCTTCAATTTAATATCAAATATGTAATTCACATTTTTTTAAAATGTTGTAGACAAGTTTGTGTGTGTTTTAAAGTTGTACTAAAAATATATGTAGACAATAAAAAACACTTCCTTAACATATTTACTTTCATATAGTTTTGTATCAATGTAATCATTGCATCTTTCTTGGTATTAAGTGTTAGTCATATCATTTCTCATCCAAAGGATAAATGAGAACACAAAATAAAATTAAAAATAAAAACAACTTCATAATTAAATAAATTTGAATTCAAAAAATTAAATATTAATATTTTAAAAAAACCTTTTGAATGTTATGTTCTCACTTTCATTAATGTGGTGTTCATACCATCTTTGACCAAAGATATATATAATTTGACGAAAATTATTGCTTATCTAGATTGCTACAAATTGAGCCATTTGTGACACATAAGTTTAAATATTTATTTGTACTCTTTTAGTTCACACACAAGAGTTAATGAAAGTATACTCATATTGATGTCTTAAAAAGGAATTTAAAAGTCATTATAATACTATTTACTAATTAGAATACCAATATTAATATTGATATTCTTCATAAGTATTTACAAATGACTAAAAACTATAATTGATTGTATGGTTATTAAAATTTAAAAGGTTATTGTTGTTTAATAAAATTTTGAATTTTGATTAAAACAAGTAAATTTATAAATTTTAAATAATTAATGATTTGGTTCAATCTCATGATTTTCAATTTTATAACTTGCACTCCAACAAGATGCAATGGTTACGACAATAGCAAGATAAGATTTGGGTAATATATTGGGGGACAAGTGAAAGTTGGAAGAAACGAACATTATCTTTGTTAAGAGTAATTATTTAGAATACAATTGAGTTGATTAAGAAATGTGGAAATAACCAAAATATGAATGGATGGAACTTATAATTTAAACCGGCAAATTATGTAAAATGTTTTTGTAATACAAAATATTTTTACGATGTATGAAGACGATTAACATAGGATATTTGATTACATTGAGTAGATTTGTTGTTAGTTACTGAGACATCTTATATACAACTGTCATATTTTGGGATTTAAATACAAAATTTTGTTATTTAATTCAAAGATATGTAAGTTTATTCATTTCTTGGCTTGTCCCCAAAGATTTGTTTATTTTCGAACAAAGGTGTTGAACAAATGCTTGACTATAGCCAAAATTAATTCTATTCTTGGGAATTATGTGCTATATTCAATAATATAATCATCAACAATGGCAGTGATTGTTGCTACTAAGAATGTTGTAGTATGGGTACAATAGAAGATGATCTTTGTGTGGTAGTGTAGCAAAAAAATAGGATTAGCTTGATTAATTTCTTTGTGTTGTCTTTCATACTCACATTACACTAATATGTTCATGCATCAATTGCAATATTAAGTATGTTGTCTAGCAAGATATGTTCATCAATTGTGATTGTCCATCCATTAAAATATGAATCATTAGCCAAAGCCAAAAATGTCAACTATTGA
The DNA here is from genome assembly GCF_030272615.1 of Cryptomeria japonica. Lineage (NCBI taxonomy): Eukaryota > Viridiplantae > Streptophyta > Pinopsida > Cupressales > Cupressaceae > Cryptomeria > Cryptomeria japonica. The sequence continues at coordinate 194,056,862 of NC_081406.1, forward strand.
CACGATATATTGTAGTTCAAGAAGACACGTACATCTTTAGTTTGGGTAGCTATCTCTTATAATATTTTTCACACAACAATAGTTGAGATCCTCCTTATAAGTCCCCTAGGATCCTTCTTTGTACATCATAACTTTTTTATAATGTAAGGAAACAATTTTAACTCTAACATAACATACATTTACTCTAACCATAATACTAACACTAACCATGCTACTAAATGAAACTTAATGCTAACCCAAACCCTAAGTTAGTTGTAGCCTTAACGCTAAGTGCAATTGAACCTTGGCACTGATCCTAACCCTAATTCAATTATATTTCTAACCCAAAAATTTATCCTAGAATGCTAATCTTGTACTTGAATCCTAACTATAACTCTAATGCTAATTGAGCCCTAACCTTAACATAAGCTTTATCTAGGAATGAAAACTTAATTTTAACTAACCCTTAACCTTAACTTCAACCCTAACTACAATTAAAATATGGTACAAATTGTTTTATTTTGTTATATATTATTTACTATTTACATTAGATTAAAGAATGAAAACCTTAATTTAAACCAACCTTAACCCCAACTATAATTAGAAGATAGTAAATATTATTTAATTTTGGTATATATTATTTAGGATATATATTAGGTTGAAGATTATAATCAATTCATAAAAGATGGTAATCAAGATATTGTAAAATTTAATTTATAAATTTTCTAATCAATTTTTATTGCTTTAAAGCTTTTAAATTTTTAATAATTTTATGTATTTTTTAATTCTATTATAATAATAAAATTAAATTTAAATATACATATATATCTTATTACAATATTATAATTTATTATAATTGAATTAAACTTGAGAAACTAACTCTAAGCATAGTTGAACTCTAAAACTAACCCTAACTGTAACCTAAGCTAACTAGAGATGGAAAAAGAGAGTAAGGGAGATAATGGTTGAAATTTAATTTATTATATAAATTAAAATAAAAGAATAAAATATAGTTTTTTTACAATAATTTTTTTTTTGATAAAATAAATAAGTATTAATTATATCAATTTTATAGATTTTAATTATTATTTTGGACTTTCAAATTATTAAATTAAATTTCAAACTTAAATCATTTTAATGTGTATAATTTTTTTAATCTATTTTTTTAATCTTTTTATTTTAGTTTTATATAATTTTTTTTTGATAGGTAATGGGTCGAAGTTGAATTATGTACATACCTTACCCCCTTGTGAGATTTGAACTTGTGACCCCTCTTTCAAGAGAACATGTTCTCCACCACTAGGCCAACTCAGGTTGTACAATTTTATATATTTTTATAAATTAAAATAAAAAATTTAAAAATTATTTTTTATAATAAATAATTTTTTTATAAGATAAATTCAACCTCAAATCTTATTAATATATAAGTTGAATTTAAATTTTACAATTCAATACTTTTATGTAATTAAATTAATGTATAATGATACTTAAATATACTTTTATATAAGCTAAATTTTATGAAATTTAAAAAAAAAATAATAATTAAAATGGAAACAACAATAAATTATTACTTTAAATAATTTAAATTATCTTTTGATTTAAAAAATTAGTAAAATTAGTAAAATATCATAATTGTTTAATTTTAATGGAGATAATGAAAGCCAAAATGGAATATCTAAGTTGGTGAATGAAATATGATGAATTTATGACTAGTAGAAGGAATACTCTGTTGGTAGTGAGCCAGCATCCCTCGCGAGGATTCACAGCATGGTTTAACAACCTCCTATGGATTCTATAAGTCTAGTGGTTGTATCGAGCATTGACAGATCGATCTTTTGGTGCAACGACAACCCTAGCTTGTAACAAGTGGTATCAGATCTTGGTCACAGGTTCGAATCATGCAGGCCACGACTAGTGATGTTGGGAGGGGGATTGTTGGCAGTGAGCCAGCATCCCTCACGGGGATTCGCGACATGGTTTAATAGCCTCTTGTGGATTCTATAAGTCTAGTGGTTGTATCAGGCATTGACATGTCAATCTTTTGGTGCAACGACAACCCTAGCTTGTAACATACTTTATTTTCATCTTGTAAACTCATTTTGGAGTTTGGGTGTTTCTTTTGTAAGTAGGTTGAGTGCCACTTTTTTGGGTTGTTTAATGTCAAGATTTTATAATTACCATTTGATGATTTAATGTACTGCTTATCCTATTTATATGGTGCTTGAGATCGAGGTATTGATAGTGATTTTGTAGAATATTATGCTTCTAGAATTACTCTAGACCTTTGGTTGGTGATATTGATTTGAAGGATTTATATGTATGTTGTAATCATATTTATATTGATGAATAATACATCTAGAGATGCTTTACAATGTGGTTTTTTTCTCCTTAAATATTTTTTCGCATGTACACTAGTGTTATGATATAATTTTTTTAATGTTTTATATATGTTTATCCTTTTTTGTAATTGTAAAGATCTAAATCGATTACAAATAATCTCCTTTATTATTAGCATAGGAAGTGTTTCCACATACCTTGCTACCTTTGATTTGGTATTATAACTTGATCACTTTAGATTCTATGTGTGGAGTAAAGAGTTATTAATATTAATATTTGATTGAGTGGGAGATTGTATAAGAGATTTTTATCTTCTTACAAGAAGAGCTGAAAAGAACATCCAGAGTAGAGATCAAAAAGTAATCAAGCACAAAATTTAAGCTCTAGAAGCTCAATATGGGGGACATGATTATGGATAGAGATCATGAGATAAAATATCCAAATCCAAACCTAATACTATGTTCTAAGGGTCTCATTAGACTCTTTATCAATTTAGTATTGTTAAATTTATATGAGGAGATCACTACAACACTTATCTGGAAGAAATTGGTAGAATTATACCAACCTAAATCTCTATTTTATAAAATATTTCTACAAAAGAAGATATATACCCTCAGGATGGTGGATTTATGGTTAAAAACTTAAATGAGTTTAATATAGTTGTTACCTAGTTGTGCTCCACTAGAGTAAAAATATAGGAGGAGTATTGCATGAGTTTTTTTATTTTATCTTTGATAGATTCATGGGACCGCTTTTTTATGGATAGTGGAAGCACTACCACCAATTTAAAAATGGATGAGGTGGTGAAATCGTTTATTTCCAAAGAGATGTTAAGAAAGAATTTAAAAGCCACTTAAGAGGCCCTAATTCTTCCTTTATTTTGAAGAAAGAAGAAGGAAAATAAGAAAGTCAACTCTATATAGAAATCTCATGGGAGTTATAGATCTCTTAGTTCCTTGTAAGTCCAAGGAAAAATGGTGGAACTATGAGAAGACTACCAGTTCAAAAAATATTGTGAGGAAAAGAAAAAAACAACAACAGAGATTATAATGATGATTTTGAGAAGGCTTCCCATGATATGCATTAGAAGGCATGTGGTAGAATGACTCCAATGCATATTTTCAAATGACCTGACATTGGGGTTACTTTACAAAATATGAAGAACAAAATGGTAGGAAGATGTACCTTGGAGATGATCCTCATCTAAATATTTTTTATTGTGGAAGAGTTTTAATTTCTTGATGGATGAGTGAAAGGAATCAATGGCGTATTGTATATCCTTGGTTTGAAAAGAAACTATTTTTTATAAGTAAATTGAATAATTAAGATGTGTAAGTTATTTTCTTGAGTGGAAGGTGAAATATGGTTAAAGGATCTATGGTGCCTACTAAGGGTGTTCAAATAGGCACTCGATTTAAGATGTATGTATGCATAGTTTATATAATAGTTCATATCTTCATGTAGTGAAGAGATTCATAAAATCTTCACCTTCACAATTGAAACCAATAACAAAGATGAGTGTTGCATCCACTTTCAATGATCATTCTTTCTAGGTACCTAAGGTTTCTCATGATTGGTCGATTGTGCTTCTTGCGGACAAAACTATGTTAATTGGCATAATCTAGTGGGCCTAATGATATTAAAAATAAAATCCTTATTAAGGGGATAAATAATTATAAATTGAGTTCATTTTTGTGAATATTGTGGTTATGAAAAATAAAACCATGTTTAATGTTATTCTATTTCTCACAAATCTTCTAAGGTATTAGATGATATTTTAAGATATTTGTGGTCACATCAATGTTCCTCCAACTTCAAATTTTATTTATTGTATCTACTTTATTAATAGTTATAGTAGAAGGACATGGATATATTTCCTCAAGAGTAAACATAAAGTATTCAATTGGTTTAAATAGTTTAAGTGGTCTTGTAGAAACAAAGATCACAAAAAGATTATTATTTTAAGGATTGATAATGGTGACGAGTTTTGTTTGGTAGAATTTGATAATTTCAACTAGTATCATAAAATAGAATCACATAAAAAAAATTCCATGCATACTTAAAAAAAATGGAGTTGTAGAAAGAATAAATATGATGTTTATGGAGAGGGCTAGGAGTATGCTTAGTGAGGCTATCTTGGAATTTTATTCTAGGTAGTAGTTGCTATAGTTTGTATCTTGGTAAACAAGCCTCCTACATCAACTCTTGTTAATAAAAAACCTATGAAGATGTGGTAAAAAAATAATTTGTCATAACCTGATTTATTTTTTAAATTAATTTTATTTTAATTTCTAATTTGTGATTAATTTTAAGATTTATTATCAAATTATTTAGAAAGAAAAATGTTATAATTTAATTGAAATTAGATGTACTTCAAGAATAGGAAACTATAATCAGAGAAGAGTTGATTTTATCTAACAGTTAAAAATACAAACAAAAATGAAAATAAAAATTAATTAGAAAGATCAAATTGAATTATATTATTTTTATTTTAAATATATGTAAATATTTTTGTAAAAACATGCATTAATTTATAAAATGAATTTTTAGAAATATAAATTAATTAATAACTTAATCTGACTTATTATAATTTAAAATAAAGTAAACTCCACTTATTAAATAAAAATTGATTTAAAATAAAAAATAAAAATATATATATTTAGAAAAGGTAAAAGTAAAATTATTATAATTTATTGCGTACTTTTTAAAAGCTCATATTTCAAGATTAGAAAGAAATAGTAAATATCTTATGCATGACTTTTTATTTATTTATTTTTAACTAGGCGTAATAAAATAATGATAAATAAGGAAAGCCCGCATTAGAAGAAGCCCACGTGAGATTAAAAGGAGCACTATTTTAGAAAATTCACATAAACTTTATTAGTTTTATTAGTATAAAAACAAGGGGAGCTTTATTAATAAAGACATCGTATTTTTTTTTAAAAAAAAATTTAAATAAGAAACTTATGTAAGGAGAGCTTAAGAAACGTTATTTTAGAAACTATATGAAATAATTCAGAAGTATGTCAAATAAGTAATACATTAATCGGCCATAATACAAGGGTGCTGCCCCTCTGCAGCTATTTACTTATTAAAAAAAATAAAAAATACATGAGTCAGCCAGCCAACTTCTATTAAATTTTTTAACTTTGAAACCTTTTGTATGTAGAAGATCTACTAAGAGTATCACCTACAAACACATGGAAGATTAAACGTATGTAGTAATAAGTTTGCAGAACCAAACTAGAATAACAGTATCTTGAATATTTTTGTTAAAATTATTAGAATCACATGTAATTATCCTTACAGACTTCTATCATATTAATAGTATGCTAAAGATTATCTTGATTAGGTTTTCAAATGTGTTATCATTATATAGACTAACCTTTCTTCACGTGTAAATAGTTATCAATGACTCTTGGATTGTGACATTGTTTATCCTTTATAATTAAGATAAAATTTGTTCTTAAGATACTGCATGGAATAAAGTTGCCGTATACATTGATATAATCTTGATAAGTGGACATCGGAATAGATCAATGTTCTTGTATGCTCTTATGTGTTCTAAAAGCTTTTGTACACTTAAGTATGTGTAAATGCGTTTTTGTGATTTCTTCATGTTTGAGACAAATTTATTTTATGTTTATTTCTGAAAATAAAAGTGAATTATATGGTCATGAGATTTGAAGTGATTTTTAGATCAATGAGCAAGGATTGTTGCTTCTGTTTTCATATGTGTGTTATATGCATCTTGTGTGTCATGATATCATTACACTAGTGTTAGAATGTGGATATATCATGTTAGTTGCAGAAATTACATTACTCTTGCCAATATCGCATTGTTAGTATTCCTTGTGCTGAATTGGGTATCTTTCGTGTCATGAAAGATTTTGGGGAAGTGGTTAGTGTAACCACTTCATGGTAGGGTGGAAACAGGGTCTGACAATGTTCTTGCCATGATGTGTTCGAGGGATCTGTGGATGTCGAAAGTTCATGTCAAGGTGGTCATCTTGATTTGGTCCTTGTACATTTATAATTTTCGACCTTGTGGTTTAGTGTAAAGGTACATGTTTCCTTATGTTTATCTTGTTGTCAGCTTATGTAATTTGACTTCATATGTTGAAATGTAATTTATTGTCTCTAACCTTGTATATTTGAGCATGTGGCAATGATTTATTCTTGATTATGTGTATTTTGTGAATTATGTTATTTTGAAATTATGGTGGTCCTACATAATAATTTATTGAAACATATTAGAGTTTGTGACTATAAGACATATGCTTATGTGCTAGGGAGAAGAGGTCAAAGTTGGAGAACAAGATTGTAAAATGTATCGACATTAGATATGATATAGATGTAAAAGGGTACCAACTTTAGGATCTAATGGTCAAGAAAGTTTTGTACAACATAAATATTATATTTAGAGAAGGTTCCATTGCTATACAATTGAGAAAAAATGAAAAGAAAGATGTGGTTTATCTACCCATAATAGTGGTTCTCTGGTAGACATGTATGCAAAATGTGGAAGCCCTGACAAGGGACGCGAATTGTTTGACATAAATCTTCAAAGAAAAAATTTCTTATGAGCACCCTTGACATTGCAAGATATTTACAAAGTGGATTTGTTGAAAAGGATCAAGAAAATGCGTTTTGCAGGCGTAAATCCAGACTCCTCAACCTTTTCCAGCATCCTCTAGCATTGTATGAGGTTATGCACACCCCTAGAACAATTTTTTCAGATGTTTTAGCTGCAACTGCACAGTTAGGCATGTATGCAAAATGTGGAGGCATATAGAATACACATGAACTGTTTGACAGCATGCGTCAATGAAATGTGCTCTCATGGAACGCAAAAGGTTTCAGAAACTTTCATCCAAATGCAATTGGCAAGTTTTCCATGAGTGTAGGAAGGCATTAAGAGGTCTGGCTTAACGAGCACACTCGAAGCGTTCACTGCAACGCTTAGGTGGCTCGTGTGGGGTCCATTCCGTCTGTTTCTGTTTTCCGCAGCAGCCCTATTAACTGTTGCAGTCAGTAGTTAATTGTCAAATTCCCGCCTATAATTCAAACCGAATTCAAAATTGCTCCCGCGCTGCTGTAAGTTTGGTAGGTGGTAGTAAAGAGTTCGGTCACATGAGAGAGAGAGAGAGAAAGCCTCTCACAGAATGTTGTCATCCAAGCCAAGGAAGCCATGTGAAATGCTCTGATAGGACATGCATGCAAAATGTGGAAGCACAAACAAGGGACGTGAACCACTTTGATCGAATGCCTCAAAGAAATGTGGTCTTATGGAATGCCATGATAATACGCAAACTGGAGTTTTGAAAAGGCTTAAAGAACTTGCAGGCGAATGCAATCGGCAGATGTAAAACCGAAATCCGCAACCTTTGCTAGTAGTCTCCCTGCCAGTACAGAATCCGTCAAATGATAAAGGACGGAGGAATTTTGGCAGATGTTGTAGTTGTAACTGACCTAGTAGACATATATGCAAAATGTGGAAGCATGACGGGGCGGTAATTGTTTGACAAAATGCCTCCAAAAAAATTGATCTCATGGAATGCTATGATTGTAGGATACACACAAAATGTGACACAATACCTCCAAACAACGTGGTCTCATGGAATGTGCCATGGTTGCAGGATATGCACAAAATGGATTTGTGACAAGGCTATAAAATCTTTCAAACAAAATGATTGGCAGCATACTCCCCACCTATGCCAATATGGTAGCTTAAGAACAGGGTATAGACATCCCACCAAAGCTCCACAGAAGGGAGGGCTTTCTCAGATATAATCGTTGGAAACCCAGCACTGATAGACACGTATGAAAAATGTGGAAGTATATGTTGGATTTTGCCAAGATCAAGGGCACAATGAAAAGCATAAAAGAGACAACAGAATGACAAGAACAAACTGTATTCTCATCAATATAAAAATGATCAACTGGATTAACCAATACAATGAATAGAGACTTGCTTATATAGGCAAGGCCATATGGATGTATGAGCACACAAATATGACAAGTGGCTCAATGAGAAACAAGGGTAGGTAGGAAATAGGTGTGGGTAGGTAGGAGAAATAATATAATATTCCACATGAGGTGGATCACCCACCAAAGGTGGAATTATCACTCCACAATAAGTGGATATGATAGTGTAATAACAAGATCAACACCATAAGAGGTGGAATTTCTCCTACACACACTATCCCAATGTGACACAAACACCCAAGTGTCTCATATCCAAACTACTATGAAATGCATTATCCTAAGTAAACTTAAGTAAGTGTAATAATATCCATGATGAATAATTATTTACACCAACACCCCCCCTTAAGTGCAACTTAGGGGAATGCACTTAAGTCTACAATGCATCTAAGCAATGCAAGATGGGTCCCGACTACGAGGCCATGATAGGTACCCATGTACAACATGCAAATGCAAGCAAAACAATGTAATGCAATCGCTCACAAACGGAGAAAGGGAGAAAACCCAGTGGGAAAAAACTCCCCCCCAAAAGAGAGATGAATGTACAAAAGAATCTCAAGGAAGAAGGACAAAACCTCAAAGAGGAAAAAGTCCCCCCCATAAGAGAGGAAGGAGAAGTCAGCACCCCCAAGAGAGCTCGCAACTGCTGGAACTTACTCTCGGTGAAAGGTTTGGTGAATATGTCAGCAACCTGCTCTGCTATAGGACAATACTGCAAATCAATGACTTGCTCCTGGATGAGCTCTCGAATATAGTGCATATGAATCTCGATGTGTTTGGTCCGCTGGTGCTGGATCGGGTTCTTCGAGATGGCAATGGCACTCTGATTGTCACAATATAGGACTGTCGGCCGTGGAGTAGTGAATCCAAACTCGGTGAGAATCTGCTGGAGCCAAATGGTCTCAGTCGCTGCGTTAACAGCGCCTCGATACTCAGCTTCAGTCGAAGAGAGAGCAATAGCATGTTGCTTCTTGCTCTGCCAACAAATGGGGCCCGAACCAAGGTGAAAACTGTAACCAGAAGTAGACTTACGATCAACTAGATCGCCAGCCCAATCGGAGTCTGTGTAACCAACCAAGCGAAGTCTTGTGCCTGCTGCATAGTGAATCCCATAGTGATGTGTACCCTGGATGTAATGTAGAATGCATTTGGCGCATGAAGCGGGAAACCATGCCAACTGCAAATGAAATATCAGGGCGTGTATGAGTCAAGTAGATGAGACTACCCACAAGCTGACGATACAAAGTGGCATCAACTAGTGGAGAAGAACACTGAGCCTCAAGCTTGACTCCTGAAAGAAAGGGAGTCGGGGCAGGCTTACAATCAGCCATATGAAAGCATGCAAGTAGATCAAGAGCATACTTGGGTTGCGATAGAGTAATCCCGGAAGGTGACTGTGAAATCTCTATCTCGAGAAAGTAGTGCAAAAGACCCAAGTCAGTCATAGAAAATCTGTCATGCAAATCAGATTTGACCCTGCTAATGATGGATGAAGTACTCCCTGTAATGATCAAGTCATCAACATAGAGCACAAGTATCAAGTGAGAGGCATCCTGTCGCAAAATGTAGACATTCGGATCGGAATGACACCTGGTGAAACCTTCGGAGAGAAGAAAGGAATCCATCTTGGCATACCAAGCCCTGGGGGCCTGCTTAAGGCCATAGAGAGATTTCCTTAGTCTGCAAACCAAGGAAGTATCCTGGATGAAACCCTGTGGCTGCTCCATATAAATCTCCTCATCAAGATCACCATGAAGAAAGGCACTCTTCACATCCATCTGATGTACAGCCCAACCATCAGCTGCAGCAATAGCAAGTGTCAAACAAATGGAGTTCATCTTGGCTACGGGTGCAAAGGTCTCAGTATAGTCAACACCTGCAACCTGCGAGAAACCTTTTGCAACAAGCCGAGCCTTATACTTATCCACACTACCATCCGCTGCAAACTTGGTCCGATAGATCCACTTACATCGAACCATCTTTCTCCCCTTAGGGAGATGGACTAGATCCCATGTGTTGTTCCTTATCAAGGAACTATACTCTTCCTCCATAGCTTGGTCCCACTCAGGAACCCTTGAAGCTTCCCTAAATGTCTGTGGATCGGAAGCGGTAGCAATAAATGCATGTGGAAGATCCTGATGTTGTGATCGAGTTCTCCGTGTATCCGAAGGATCCCCAACAAGAGAACCCGTGGACTCAAGTGTCTGTCGAGCCCAACGAGGTCTAGGTGGAGGTGGAGAACGAGGCACCTCAACTGCCAGTGGACCCTGCGGAGGTGTTACCCTGTGAGTCGGAGTTGAGGGAGTCTCATCATCTGAATCACTAACATCACTATCCACAATGGAGGAAGGTGGAGGAGGGAGAGAGGCTAAGCTAGGAGAGCTTTCCTCAAAGTGAACACTCCTCTCAATGAATACCTCATGTGTCTCTGGATCCATCAATCTGTATGCCTTAACACCCTCAGGATATCCAACAAATATGCAAGGCCGACTCTGTGGTTCCAATGCCTTGCGTTTCTGTGGAGGTATGCGAGCCCATGCTGGACACCCAAAGACTCTGAAATGTCTCACAATCGGTTTCCTACCAGCCCAAGCTTCAAAAGGAGTAATACCTTGTAAAGCTTTGTGAGGAACCCGATTCTGGATGTGTGTGGCACAACTGATAGCCTCTGCCCAAAAGGCGAGATCAAGAGAACGTGCATGAATCATACAGCTAGCCATTTCTTTGAGAGTTCGATTCTTGCGTTCTGCAACCCCGTTTTGCTGTGGAGTGTATGCAACATAATGCTGAAGATCAATCCCCTCAAATGTACAAAAATCCTCAAGTCTCTTGTTCACATATTCCCTGCCATTGTCTGTACGAAGAATCTTGACCACTTTCCCTGATTGCTTCTCCACACGAGTCTTGAAGTCCTGAAATCTGTCAAATACTTCACTCTTATGAATGAGAAAGTAGACCCAAGTGAAGCGGGAGTAGTCATCAATGAAGGTAAGAACATAGCGGGCCTTACTAAATGAAGGTGCTGGAAATGGACCTGCTACATCACTGTGAACAAGTTGAAGAACTTCCAAAGCTCTCCAAGTTTTCTCTTTATCAAATTTCTCTTCGGGATGCTTGCCCATGGAACAACCTGAACATACACCCTCTGAAAAGCTGATTCGAGGAAGACCTGTGACCATGTCTTTAGTGCTAAGTTGCTGAAGATAGCGGTAGTTGAGGTGACCAAACCGCTCATGCCATAGCTTACTTTCTGAATTTGAATGAGTAAGCAAGGCCCTAGAAGGTGAACTTGGCACAAAGTGGGAAAATGAATAAAGCCTTGAGTTGTCATTGACTTGTCCCACTGCTACCAAGGCATCATCATCAAGTTCCTTTACCACAACTGAATCTGGTGTAAATTCAACCTTTTTCCCATTCCCATAGTGAGTGATTTGGTAGATGGAGAGAAGGTTGGTAGACAAGTTAGGAACATAGAGAACATTCTCAAATGTTCCATCATCCATGTCAACTGAACCTTTCCCTTCAACCTCTACTTGTGTATCATCACCTATGTAAATGTGAGGTACCTTAGATGGCTCTAATGAAGAAAACTGCTCCTTTGTAGAACCCATGTGATATGAGGCACCCGAGTCAAGTATCCATTGCTGTGAAGAACCTGTTGTAGCCACAAATGCTTGCCCTTTTCCCTTAGACTGTGAGGAAGAAGAAGAAGATGAATCCTTCTTTGTGTAGGCTGATGGCAAGTTGATGTTGTTTTTCTTGAGAAGATTGGTTAACTCATCAACTTGCTTTGCGTGGCATCGATGCTCATCATGACCATACTTTTTGCAATATGCACAAGTTGGTTTATCCTTCTTAGGTGGTGTCCCCTTCTTGGAAGAGGATTGAAGATTGCCTTGTGATGGAGAGGATGATTGTCCCTTTTCCTTTTGTGGTTGAGACTTAGATTGCTTCTTCTTCTTGTTGGAATTTTTGCCTTGACTTCCTTGATTTCCTTGATTTGCTACCAAAGCCTTGGACTTTGAAGACTTGAGAAACCCCATGTTCAACAACTTAGATTGTTCCAATATCAACATTTCTGTGAAAGCATCAAAAGAAGGCATAACATAGGAACTCCCCACTGTCAAACGATGAGTTTGGAAGCTAGATACAAATGCTGCATATTCTGGTGCAAGCTTGTCCAACAAGTTGAATATCAATTGAGCATCCTTTTTGTCTATTCCACAATCCTTTAGCTTTGCTCTTAGCTCATTTGCTTTGGTTACATAATCTTGGATTGTATCAAAATTCTTGGGATCTAAGTTGGTGAGCTCATTATCAATCTGATAGCCTCTGATTTCATCAACTTGTCCATACAATTTCTGAAACATATCCCAAGCCTCTTTAATTGTTTTGCACTTCTCAATGTGGAAAATGAGGTCATCTGATACATACTTGCGTAAGGTTCCAAGAGCCATGCAATTCTTTGTGAGCCATTCTAATTGAGCATTTGGATCAGCCTTAGGATCAGGTGGTGCTGTTATTGTTCCATCTATGTAGTGTGTGAGACCCTTTTCCATTAGTTTACTCCATACTTTAATTTTCCATGATGCATAATTATGTGGAGTTAATGGTGGAAACTTATTAGGACTCATTGCAACAAGAATGGAAAGAGCACAAAGAGAGGCACAATCACACAAGACACCCCCCCAAATTCACTCAATCAAAGAACCCCCCCTTATGTGATGATTTTGGCACTTTATAAGTAGTGCATATACAATGGGCCACTTGCAAAAAATGGCAAAGTGGACTTCTGATTTACAATTTTACAACTGCCTCAAGAAGGCCAAAAGAGACTCAAACTGATAATGCAAGAGATCTAACTAAGATCCAAGCAATTTACAAGTACCTAATAGGCCAAATAAGACCAATGTCTGAAAGTACAATTTTCACTCAAAATCTCTGAAATCTGATCATAGATTCTGAAAGTAGACGAAAAAATAAGCACTTTAAAAAAAAACGGCACCTGAAAAGGAGGTCGTATGAGCTCAAACGAGGCCTTTGAAGTTGCAGAATTGAGGATTGGACAGGTACAGCTGAGAGAATCTGAAAATTCTGAAAAACCTATGCATCAAAATCAGAAAATAACCACACCACTGCAAAGATCACGAAAAATTGCACCAAAAAAGGAGCAAAAATGAGCAAGATATGGCCTTCCAAAGTTGGACTGCAAAACTGAAAAGCCCAACGAAGAGGGGTTAAAAATTTTCAAAAAGTGCTGATGTGGCGCTGACGTCAGAAAAACACTGTGTTAAATTTGACGACCGTATGACCGTCACAAAAACTTCGTCTCTCTGCTGACTGAGCGTCCGTACTGTACGGACTGCTAACTGTGTGTCTGACTGTGCAGGCCGTACAGATGACGTGGCACCGTACGGAAGTTTACGTGGCTGTGTGACTGGACAGTACAGAATGCTCGCGTGGCTGTGTGACTGGTCAGTACGGAATGCCTGTTTGCCAGTCCACGTGGCGGGGTCGAGCTGACTCGGCCGTGCCGGAGGGTAACCTGCCGGCGGGAGTGGCTTCGCCGGAGGTCTCTGGGTCCGGTGGTGGCGCTGAAGCGGCTGAGCAGACGCGTAGCTGGAGGCGGGAGGATGCCGGAAGCTGAGCGCGGGGACGGAGGCCCTGGAGCGGAGGAGTCCGGTACCCGAGCAGAGGGAGCCTAAGCTGGGGCGAAGCCGAGACGGCGCTGGAGGACGCGGCGAGGGCCGCTTCGGCAGGCTGACATATGGTACACGGCACACAGCGGGTACGGTGCGGCAGCCAAGGTGGTCTGCGGTCTGCGGCCTGCGCGGGGTACGATGCCCTGCGAACCTGCAGTGTACGGCGCACGGTGTGGGGGTCTTTGAACCCCCAAAAAAAAAAAAATTTCCTTTTTTTTATTATTTTTTTTTTTCGATTTCGGATTTTTTTTTCGATTTTCTTTTTTTTGATTTTCTAATTTTTGAAAAACATTTTTCAGAAAAAGAAAAAAAAAATTTATTTGAAAAAATAGTAATAAATCCGAAAATCCGTACTATGTAGCAAAATTGGGGAAAAAAATTTTCCTCACCAAAATAGGTCGACTTTATAGTCGAAATTTATGGAAATGGCCTCCCGGATTCAACGGTGATGTCCAAATTGCTGTATGATGCCTCCAAAAAATGAAGATCCCCAAATCCGAAAATAGAAGCCTTCCACGATGTCTCCAAAAACTGATCAACGAAGCCCCAATAGCTCTGATACCATGTTGGATTTTGCCAAGATCAAGGGCACAATGAAAAGCATAAAAGAGACAATAGAATGACAAGAACAAACTATATTCTCATCAATATAAAAATGATCAACTGGATTAACCAATACAATGAATAGAGGCCTGCTTATATAGGCAAGGCCATATGGATGTATGAGCACACAAATATGACAAGTGGCTCAATGAGAAACAAGGGTAGGTAGGAAATAGGTGTGGGTAGGTAGGAGAAATAATATAATATTCCACATGAGGTGGATCACCCACCAAAGGTGGAATTATCACTCCACAATAAGTGGATATGATAGTGTAATAACAAGATCAACACCATAAGAGGTGGAATTTCTCCTACACACACTATCCCAATGTGACACAAACACCCAAGTGTCTCATATCCAAACTACTATGAAATGCATTATCCTAAGTAAACTTAAGTAAGTGTAATAATATCCATGATGAATAATTATTTACACCAACAGTATAAACATGGCACAAAAATGTGGTCAGATCATGTAATGTAATGTTTGTGGGATATGCACAAATGAATTTTTGCAAGAATGCTCTCAACTTTGTTTGTGTTATATGTGCATGCAGCCATGCAAGTTAAGTGTATGTGGGTTGTACATACTTCAATCACACGGGTAATCCTTTTTGCATTACACTTAATTATTCTGTGTAAATGGTTGACCTACTTGCTCATGTCTATTTGGAGAACACCTTAAACTTTTGTCATTTAGATGCCAGTTGTGTGGGATATGTTTTCATGCTGCCTGCAAATCACATATGAATACAGGCTCAAGGATTCTAAAAGAGATGTGACTTATGTTCTTCTCTCAAACATCTATGTTAAGTGGGCATATGATGAGCAAATGGTGAGAAGATTGATGGAAGATAAGGAATCAAAAAAAATATCCGAATGTAGTTAGACTGAAGATCATAAAATGGTACATTCTTGTGTAGGAGATAGGTTACATCCATAAACATAGTAGATCTATGTAAAGTTGGAGAAATCGGTTTGGGAGATGAAAGCAACAAGGTATTTTTTAGATGCAAGATATTTACTTAGCTGTGTGAAAAAGGAAAAAAAAACCATTATTTGTCTACCATCATAGTGAAAAGTTGACAATTGCTTTTGGTTTTCCAAGCATGCCCCTCTAAAATAACTATTATAGTTGTTAAGAGCCTTTGAGTATGTGTTGATTGCCACACTACAATGAGATTTATCTCCAATGTTGTTGCAATTCCTACCTATAATGATTAGTTCAGTTGATTTCGTGAAGAGGAAATGAACTCACCTACACACACATTTTTTCATGGATTATTCCAAGGCCTTATTAAATCATAAGGATTAATTTTTTGTATGAAGTAATTTTGAAAAGCTTTAATTATGATAAACCTTAAATAAATGGGTTCTTATGTTTGTTTAATTATCATAGAATGTTTAGGAACATTCTATATGCCTTACAATACCATCTCTAATTTTAGATAAAATTAGGGAACCTCTCCATTAATGTTTATCCTTTTGAGCCTTTACCATGCATATCATTCTTAGTATAAGGACTCTAGTGCACTTATAATTCTCTTTTAGTTTGATTTTGTTGCCTATAAAGTCCCTATTTGATATTTGACAAAAGACTTATATTTTGTCCCTATAGTTGCTATATAATATTTATGTCTTGCCCCATTTAAGTGATATTGGTGTCTATATTAGTAAGTGTAAATTTATCCAAATCTAGTGCTTTCTTTCTGAATACAACCATTTTTTGGCCACCATCTATAACCAATCTAAGAATTCCTTCAATAAACCGTGTTATTAAAAAATGTTCTTGTTGTAGTGCTTTGCCCATTTTTATACTTGCCATGTGCCTAAGTGTCTCAAACCTGTAAAAAAAATCCAAGTGTTAGGAGTGTCTATGTGTATTTTTAGCCTTTATTGGGTCTATATATTTCCTCTTACCAATATTCTTTCTTTCCTTTCCTTGAAATCCAACATTTTAATTTTTATTTGAGACCATTGAATATTTTATTCTTTTAAAGTTCTCATTATCTATGTACTTTATCATGACTTTCCCCATGCTTGCACTCCATACTTTGTTTTGCCATTGGCCCTAGGATTTGAGGTCTCCATATAATCATGTACTTCTTAAGTTACAAGACTAATCCATGAACCTTAGTTATTCTCTAGCTACACTTTTGAACTATGCTTCCTCTCTTTTTTGCATTGAGTATTCAAAATCACCAATTCCTAATTTGAGGATTCACTTTTCCTTTGTCTCAAAATCTTGGGCTTTTAGTATTTTTCCTACCCATTTTCCTCACCCCACTTTTCATCTCTCTTCCTCCTTGTGGGATTCATACTTGTAGGATTACTCATACCATCATAGCCAAAAGGTATAAGGTATGTGGTAAAATTAATCTTCAAACCTTGAATGTATTCCACCCTATTTTCCTTGCTTTTCTTCTTCTAGCATTAGGAACACCGCACTAATTATCCCTAACCTATTTCTCTTGTGTTAGACTTTTGAACATATATATTTTATTTTACCATAAAGTATATCCCTAATCCTTGATCCCTTTCCTTTACCTTTTTTCATACTATTTAGTGGTATCAAATTTTCCCTCACTTTGATCCCACTTCTTCCATCAATATTGGGTATCCCTTTCACTGATCCTTGCTCTTCTTTGCATCTTTTTTCTTTCAAACTTATAAGATTACTTATACAACCTTCCTTAAAGTAAGTTAGTATGTGGTAAGCCTAAAACCTACTTCCCAACTACTCAATGCATCTTCGGCTTTTATAGATTCTACCAACCAAATAAACCTCACCACAAGATAATCCTTTAATGACCAAGCTAATGCCATATGCTGATAGTGACATTTTCTTACATGTCATCTTGAATTAATCACAAAATGATACATGTCTTACATGCACCTAATCACCCAAAGCAAGTGGAAAAGTGCATGTTTTGATGTGATTAAATTTGACCTTCATAGCCAAGCAATGATCTCCCTAGGGATGCCTTTCTAAAAATTAAAAGAGTGACTAATCAAAAGGCCTCCATATCCTTGAAAACTCTATCAATATTCAAGCAAACTATATCCCTTTTCATAGCCCAACAATACATATTTAGTTTATAGGAAATCTACCCTCAATTTATAGAGATTTTGTTTCAAGTACCACCCTCATCAATGATCTAGATTACTTTGATAAGATTCTTCAGTTCCTTAATCCTATGCAACAAATTATCCCTTAGAAAAGGATTTTAGATTGAGCCATGATATCCCCATGAATGCCTCTCTAAAAATTCTAAAGGTTAGTTGGATCTATCCTTATTAAGTTTAGAAAAATAAAAAAGAGCAACCTAATAGAGATTGTAGACACCTAAAATTGTCTTGTCTAATTAAATAAATATATTTATTTATTTAATTATTCAAGCCTAATTCTTCTATTAATTAAATGAATCTTTACTTATTTAATTAATTCATTTATCCTCTTCTAGCCTTATTTATCATTTAAATAAATACTTTTATTTATTTAAATTATCCTTTTCCTAAATTAAATAAATATTTTATTTATTTAATTGATCCCACTTCTTCTATTAATTAAATGAATCTTTATTTATTTAATTAATTCATTAGCCTTTTCCACCTATGAAACATGTCATTCATCTCTTAATTCCTACACTACCTACCCTCTCATTATTTTCTTATTTCCTCTACCTACCCTCTAATCTTAGCCGACCATTTATCTCTTACACCTCTCAATCTTATCCCTCCATTTCTTATAGTGTCTTCTATATAAGGAGATAATTCTTTAATTAACAACCCTATTCAATAAGCTAATCATTCTATTCTCCCCAACTACGCTTTTGAACTTTTATATGCGATCAAGCCTACTTGCAACCACACTTTTGTTCTTTGTTGAGATCTTGTGCACACATAAAATCTGAGAGAAAATATATCAAGCAAGATCAATGGAGATAGGAAGAATGGAGATCCAAACCCTATTGGACATGTGATGGTATCTTTGCGATTTCATTTGATTTGCATTGTCTTAGGTAATCTTCATATGTTATGGTGGATCTTTGTTGTTGTTAGGCTAGGGGTTTGTGGTTGAATCTATTTAGTCTTTCAATATTGTTGTTTTCATTTTTACCATAAACAGAGATTAATGATGAAAACCTATAAGTGCACTAAAACCTATAAGTCATGTAAAATTACTCTATTAGAATATAAAATAAGATAGAGGTCATTGTAGATATTAAAAAGAAAGATGTGGTAGTATTACATGTCTTATAATACCACTTGATAAATTAATGTACTAAAAAGAGAAGAGTTAATGATGAGTACATTAAATCAATTAAATATTTATGGAAAAAGTTGTAAACAAGAGAGAAAGAAAAAATATTGGTGAGATGATCAAGATAGGTTTTGAAGATAATTTAATGACCATGATAGAAAAGAAGGAAGAAGAAAAAATTTTGAAACAATCTTAGGACTGAGAGGAAAGATAATGAAAAATTTTCAAAAAAGTGTGAGAAGCATCAAGAGAGATGCAATATATAAAAACCATAGTATTGAGATAGATATATCCTCAATGGACATGGAAATCATGAATATTAAATAAATAGAGTGGTTTATAATGTAAATCAAATTTATAGTGAAAAATCTAACTAAAATGATTTACGGCAATTGAAAGAAAATAAGACAACAATGAAATTAGAGAAGTTTGACCTTATTTGTAGGGATACTGTGGGTGGGGTTTCCATGAGGAAGAAGAGGAAGTAAATAAGGTAGGAAATGAATTTGTTAATTGGTGAAGAGGAGATAATATCTAGCAATAGAATAAACTTAGAAGTCACCAAAAACTTATATTTTTTCAAGGAAACTTTGGAGATAATAGATACTCAAAGGATGCTAGCAAACACCTCTTTACATTAGATAATCATTAGAGTACGGTTGGCATTAATGATGATTAGAATCAATGATATGATTTTGTGAAGACCCTCAATAACGAGACACTAATATGGTGTATTAAAGAATGTCCAAAGCATGATATAACATAAAATTAATTGAGTCTTATTTTTGAAAAAATTCCATTCACCTAATGTGTGAACAAAAATAATTAAGAAAACAATGAAGATGAAGAAAATTTGAGGAATCAAAAAAATATTCTGAACAATAATTTAATAGCGTGGCTAGAAAACTAGAAGAAACCTTGACATAAAAGTTCAATAAAATTGAGTGGTTTATCTTAAGTTTAACCCCTCATATTATAATAGAAGTAGATGAGAAGATTTCCGCTTCATATAGGGATTTATTAGAATTAATCATCATAATAGAATCCTAGTCAAAGATATGGGAGAATGATTTAGTGAGAAAAGATGGAAATGGTCATTTCAAATTGGAGTTGAAATATAATGTTGGAATAAGAATTCCTAATGAAAGGTGAAAAAGTCGATACCTCTACCCAACTTGGAAGAAGTAAAAATTGGTTTAAAAATTACAATATGAAAAAATATCTAAGGAATGAATATTTGATCATCTAAGGTACCAAGAGAGATACCACACTAACAGGGTTAAGTTCCCCTAGAAATATATAGTATGTATAAATTATAAAATATAAAGTGGGACAAAATGACAAAAAAAGGTGTTCAATTTTTCTTCATGAAGAAGATAACTATGCACAAACATTTCATGGATTGACTAGAGAAGGATTTTGGATAGGAGTATGTATAGAGCATATCATCAAGCTATGAGAACACTGAATGTTTATTTGGCACATGGATAGCGGGAGCTTCAATTGAGAGCAAGTGTAAGACCATTTAGAAATGTGCACTATTTAGTACCACAAATTCAAGATGTAGGACCCTATATGAGCTATCATGATAACTACAGAGAAGGAGATCGTAGGGGAAGCTACCACATTAATAATAGAGGTGTCAAATATAATAAATTCGTGAAAGATAATAAAGGTGTCAAAGGCATGCAAATTTAGGTGAAGGAATATTAAGTGGTAGGAAAAAGAAAATAAGTTGGCTAGAAGAGTGGGTTTAAGGTAGGAGAGCTAGACTATAAAGGGACATGATTTTAGATCACATGTCTTATACCTTGTAATATCTCTAGCCCCTCAAGATGGGTGATGATGATATTTATTAAGGAGTAGGTGACATCATCAAGTGTGATACTCTGGAGGAGAGGCAAGTGGTAGTCAATTTTGGTGAGTGACAAACTTAGCATCATCTAATAGGGATTCATTATCAAAGTGGTCATCATTGTGAGACATGTAGATTTGACATGTGGGTTGGATGTCTTTGGAGGAACGAAGGTAATGAAAAAAGGAAGAGGAAGGGAAATACATGGATGGTTAAGATAAGGGTTCGTATAAGAGATAATGTATAAGGAAGGAATAGTCAAAGAAGGAAAGATAATAATTTGTATCAAAGAACTGAAAAATGACTCATCCTCATATGCTATAGGGAATTTGAGTAGAAAAAATTAGTGTTTTTTCAATGAAAATAAAGACAAAGACAATAGTGTAGCAAATGGATAGTAACCTAATTGTTATATAGTCTATATATTGTGACTATGTTTATTGTTTACTAAAACATAGAGTTTCGTTGAATGACAACACAATTTTAAAATCAATGTAGAATAATTAACTTCCAAACATTAGAGTGAGAGTTTGGGGTTTAGAGAGAAAATATCTTTTAAGGATAGAAAGAGGAATAAATAATGAAGGCTAGGATTCACATCAAGTTCACTACAAATATAAATAAAATATAGATAGCCTACATAGTTTAAATGTAGGAAAGCCTTTTTCAATTATCTTAGGATTCAAGCAATAAATGGATTTATTTAAGTTAACACAAACACATAAAAAAACCTTTACCAATTAAATAATAAATTAGTTTTCTTTCTAGCTCAATTTCTTAATGTCTCAAATGAAATTCTTAATCTAAATGAGACTCTATTGAAAAATGATTTACTAGCAGCTAAATTTATGAATAAAAAAATTATTTAAAGACATTTAAAAGATTGATAGAAAATAATAGAACTTATTGAAAAAACTGAAGTTGCTTATTGAAAGAACGAATTTCATTTTTTAATATAAGGATGTTTGCAACCATACCTCTATTATAGATAATAACAAACAAAAAGAGTGCTAAAAGTTTAGAGAAATGCATAATAGAATAGGGATGTCGAATTTCTTGTAAATTAGTAATAAATGTGATTTCAAAATAGTTCCTGCCCCTTATTATGCTTCCACATTTTGCATACATTTTGTACCAGAGTAATTCCAACTACATTGGACAAAATTGCTCTATCCTTAATGCTTTAATGGATGTCCAAGGATCCCATTTTGGCATGGGCTAGGAGGATGCTAGAAAAGGTTGCAGAGTCCAGCTATACACTTGCGAACTGCATTTGCTTGAAAGCCTTTTAAAAAAAATGATTTTGTGAACCCATGAGAACACTTTTCTTTGAGGCATTATGTTAAAAAATTCACATGACTTGTCTATTATAATTCTGCATATCCTGCAATCACAATCATGGCACGTTCAATGAGGCTAAAAATTTTGGAGGCATTTTGTCACAAATCAATCTTGTGCGTATCCTGCAATCACAGCATTCCATGAGATCACATTTTTTTGAGGCGTTTTGTTAAAAAGTTACTGCTCCATGTCTATGCATCCACATTTTGCTACATATCTACCAGGTCAGTTACAACTACAGCATCTCACAGAATTCCTCTGTCCTTTATCATTTGACGGATTTCATACCCTGTTCCGAAGTGTTGGTGTTGGAAATAAGCCACACCCGGACCGACGATGGACTGGTCCAAGAGGGGCAAGTAGCTCAATGGTAGAGCACTCCAGCAGTGTATGGAAGGTCCTAGGTTCAAGTCCTAGCTGGTCCAGGCAGAGAGACTACTGGCAAAGGTTGCGGATTTCAGTTTTACATCTGCCGATTGCATTCGCTTGCAAGTTCCTGAAGCCTTTTCAAAACTCCAGTTTGCGTATTATCATGGCATTTCATAAGACCACATTTCTTGGAGGCATTCGATCAAAGTGGTTCACGTCCCTTGTTTGTGCTTCCACATTTTGCATGCATGTCCTATCAGAGCATTTCACATGGCTTCCTTGGCTGCGATGACAACATTCTGTGAGAGGCTTTCTCTCTCTCTCTCTCTTATGTGATCGAACTCTTTACTACTACCACCTACCAAACTTACGCAGCGCGGGAGCGATTTTGAATTCGGTTTGGATCATAGGCGGGAATTTGGCAGTTAACTACTGACTGCAACAGTTAATAGGGCTGCTACGGAAAACGGAAACGAACGGAATGGACCCTACACGAGCCACCTAAGCGTTGCAGTCAACGCTTCGAGTGTGCTCATTAAGCCGGGTCGGTTCCCACTAGATCATAGCTGACCATGTCATAATCTGTGGGTATGCCTTGGCCCACAAAAATGTATGACATGAAATAATTATAATATTCCAATTACAACTTCACAACTTTCGTTGAATGCATGCAAAAATGATAAATGTAATGATTTCCTTTGAGAAAAATGTAAAATTTAAACTCAATCATACAAGAGTGAGTGTAGTGATAGGTCATCTTAGTTTGCAGATGCTCACCAGTTTAGATATTTGATAGTTTATAAATTTTTTCGTTGTGGAATTCTTAGGTTTAAAATTAACATGAATAAAAATTGTAGAAAATATATTTAGGAAAAAAATACATGTTTTAGGCTTGTCAAATGTTGAGAAATCAGGTATAAGATTCTCCAAAATTATGGCACCTCAAAGTTGATAATCAAGTGGAAATCATAATGTGTGGCAAAGAACTCTTGAATGAAAGCATATAAGCATCACATCTCAAATCTATTAAATTTCTTTTGTGCATCAAAAACAAAATATAAAAGTAGATAGGAATGTCTTAATTGGCTCGCAAATTTATCCAATGAGATATCTAGTTAAAATATAAGAATGCCATCGAGCTAATCATTACACTAATAGAGCCAAACAATGGATCTCACTAGATGTTATTTTAAAATAATGCAAATATTACTAAATTCGTCCAACTACATAATGATAATATAGAATTATTGGCCTTAAAATTAAGAAACATATGGAGATCAAATCTTACAATTAAAGGAAAATAATTTGTCAATAGAAATGATAATTCTAGAAGACATATTAAACTTATATGATTCTTGTAGAGAGAAAAGAAAGGTAGCAACATGCAAAGAAGATCATAGAAATTTATAGAACTCCCAAGAAAAATTATAAAATCAACCAAGTTATGTACCGAAAAGGAAATGTAACATATATAATTAACATTTGCACCATAAATGGCCAAGTTGTGGCCTATGATTAAGAGGAATTGAAAGGATAGAATAAGGATATAATGCAATACACAATCAAGCTCGTATCTTAAGAAAAGATAGTGAAGTGGAAATATAAAGCATTCAATCGAAAGGTAGAATTAATAATGAATTATGGAAGAGTATCCTAGGGTGTACGAGCAATCTTGCATCACCCTAAAATTTATTTTCTAAATGTTTGTATATTTTCATTTACTTTCCATTCATTAGTTAGTTAAATGTTGCAAATGTAACTACAATTCATTGCACTTGTTGATCTCACGTTTTGGTTGGGCAACGCATGTCATGCATTGATCCAACAATATCATGTTCTATTTTTGAAACTTTAATCACTAGAAAGGTATATTTAAATCTCTAACCTATTGGTAGGCATAATAGTATAACAAATAGTTGTATTCTTCAAGAATTTGCCAACTTTCTAAAGCATTTGTCAACAAAGTATAAGGTACAATAAACCTAGAAGAACTTACGTTATGAAATAAATTGAGATTCATTGATCCATCTTCACTAAATTCATTCTCAAATATTCTTTCACACATTTAGCTAACTACACATTTGATAACCCATCAATTTTTGCATGATGTTGTGATTGATCAGTATCATTCATAAGGCTAGACAATACTATATATAAAAATTACTCACAACCAATTGAAAGAAGTGAAATTAACTATTTGAGCAAAGATTTAAGTTTGATCATTGTATTATAATATCATTTGAATTATTTAATTTGCATATTTATAATTAAATAGCTAAATTTGAGAATGTTAGAAGCCCATTATGGAAAATTGTAACTCATTCATGATTGAGAATTAATAAAGTTTATTATATTATTTATAGTTTCACTGTGTAATTGTGTATTGTTTCATTTCACTACATGGTCAAATAATTTATTATATGATCCTCCATCTATGACTATATCAATGAGGCATGAACTTACCAATTTTGTTATTTCAAAGATGAAATATCTTGTTTAGTACTCGAGTTGGGTTTTCAACTTAGCGCTAGTGAAAAAAAATGGATGGAGAGATTTATCTTTGCAAGATTCTAGAGATCTAAATAGAGCCTCTTTAAAATAACTACTCTGCCCTCTATGGATGTAGTCTATGATATAATTAGTTTTTATCCTAAATGACTTTTCAAGTATCAACTAAATGCTAGTGAAAGAAGATAAGACTAAAATGGAGATCAATCTTTCCTATCTAAAAAATAGAATTTATTCTACACAGTAAGGGAAACATTTAAAAAGGTACCAATTTAAACTATTATTGTGACTTAATTATATTTGAATAAAGAATACCATTTTTATCACTTGAATGAGGTATCTCATAGGTGCCAATTTTTTATATTCTCTTTTAATCCAAAAAAACATTTTTAGGGTTTCCCACAAAAAATTGTTGGTCCAAGTACATTGTCTCTTAGTAACTTATAACTATTGGTCTTTATATGGTTGAAGTTACTCTTAAGATTTCAATTATTTGTCATAAAAGAAACATGTAATAGTCCATGGAAAGAATAGTTTTATGACCAAATTCATAACAAATATTATAGTTCATACTGCTACACGTTCAAGTTTAAAAAGATTAAACATTTCAAATGGATAGAACATGTTGAATAAGAATTTGAAGATATCAAGGAGGTCATTTCAAAGGCACCAATGTTGTTCAATCTTAAGTTATCTATACATTTTATCTTATATGTGTATAGAAGACAGGCTAACATCACTACAATTCTTGTTTGAAGGGATGAAAGACTTGGTGCAATGAATATCTTGTTTCCTTTTTATTAAAAAACTAAAGGAAAACAAGAAAACTAAAACTTTGTGTTGAAATATATGATATGATCAAAATATTATAGTATAATTGATGAGTATTATGATATATTCATTAATTTCACCACTTATCTAAGTTTAAATAGGAAATTGTCTATCATTACAATACAATAATATGCTTTTAAGAACTACATAAAAAAATTAAAAAATAAAGTCTTTATAAACCTTTAATTATGTATCATATTGAGACCATGTCTTTGAGATCCACAAATCTTGGTTATTGGTTTGTAATAGAGGATGAGATTTCTTCTCTAGAGATCTATGATGAAAATCATATGAAAAAAAAAATTGTGTGAAGAACATGATAAATAGCAAACAATAGCTAATGAGGATAGTGATGTACATAGGCTATTCGATGAAATTGGCCTTAGACATAGTGTAGTGTTGTAAACTATAACCCTTTACAATTTAATGCTCCTTTTTGGGCCCTTGCTTTATTGTGTCTCTCATACCTCATTTCAAGCCTATTTTTGGTCTTTTCAATACCAAATTATTGGCATATGCTCATGAGGTGACCAAATCCTATGTCCTAGATCAGAGATTATGGAGAAACAAGCTACAACAACCTACATGCAAATGCTAACTTGGCTAAATTCTTAACCTTAAACAACTACCTTTTGGTTTCTTTTATAGAGTCAATCTCCCACAAAACTACCAATTACATCAAAACCATGCGCTAAAACCATGGGACACCTAACTATTGACCCCACATTTAATATTGGGTACTAAGTTTTCTCTTTTAAAATATCTTTCCCCAATATTTTTTTTTTTGTTGATCGATAAAAGGCCAAAGCCTGAATTTTTTTTACTAATTAAAGAAAATGATTACAAACTCCATTCAGTGTGGGCACAGGTAGGAAAGAATGGAGGAAGAAAACCTCTGGTCTTGCCCAGATCCCTTAGAGGATCAAAATCTAATGATACTCAAAAAACAAGAAAGAGAACCAAATACAATGGCCCTTGGGAAATCCCATCCGACAGAGCTATATGATAGAGATATATCAGTCTAGAATTTTAGAAGTTCTAGAAGAGCTGCTCCAACCTAAAAAATGATAACTTCTTCACCTATGATAGCCAGGATCAAATCCTCAAAAGAAGGTTACAAATGATCTGCAAAAGATCTTTCGACCAAGATCAGTGTCAGAGAGAACACTATAGAGCTTAAATAAGAGAGCTATGTCAAGAAACTCCCTGAATGAGTAATGAAACACTAGAAACCTCAATGGGAAGGCCCTGCAAGGCTTATCGTGACCAAACCTGCATAAAAACCACCAGGCTAATCCTACAACAAGCACTTAACGAGAATTTAGCCCAAAAAAACCTCACAACAAGCCCAAACCTTTACAATAAATCTGCAACATCCTCAAAGACTATAGGAGATGTTAATAATAAAAGCTCATGTCATATAAAGCTAAAGACCCAGAGCCGATTTATAGGAAGAAGCTCACATAATCACCATAGAAGCTTACAATAGCAAATAAGGACAATCACCTTACTGAATTATTCAATAACTTTTTGAAAGAAAGCAAAGGCCAAGCTCTTCTTGGACAAAACTAGACAGAAACCTCAATACATTTATATAAGAAATTTTACTTATACAAACCCATCTCCAGAAATACTGATATATATATATATATATATATATATAGAAATATACAAGAGTAAATATTTATATATTTCAAAATCAATTTAAATTTAAATTTATCAACTTGTTAAAAGCTTGGAATGAGCAGAAATGAGCTATCAGACATCAAAGGCCAACAATTTATCTAGGATAAGAAAATTACTGCGAGAAAAAATGATAAACTTTATCACAAACATGTTCAAAAAACTAAGTCTGACTTACGAAGGAACAACCCAGCTAAAGGAAAGAAGCATAACTATAGTTTAGAGCGAAATAACTTCCTTAACAATCATATGTTTGAAAAAAGTATTAACTAGTCTAGGACAAAAGCAAACTATAAGCACTTAAGAGACTAAAGGAGGCGAGGAGCTTGAAACAATGATGAGCCCCTCTAACCAGCTCGACCTCTCCTAACTTGCTCCTATGGGGCCTTTTCTCCAGAGCTGGCTGGCAAATTGGTCGGGGGGGAAGCAGGGGAAGGAGGAATTGCCACATCGTCCGGAACCACTTCAATATTCTCAGCTTCTAGATAGTTAGCAAACCATTTGTTGCCCATCGACTTCTTAGCCTGTAGTAGCCACATACGGAAGAAGAGATTCCTCCACCCGATTGGGTTGTAGGCTTCATAAGCTATCGGGTCCTCTATTAACAGAATTGGGCATCTCGGCACCAAATTATTCCTCCTAATGAGAATATCATAGTCATGAGGCTTCGGGGCAATGAGCTCCTTGTTGATATTGACCACCACCCTCTCCAATTCACCAAGCAGTTCCTTCTTGAAGACCTTTTTACAGATTTTCATAACCACATTAATTTCATTCTCAAAATGCATAGCCACTGCCAAGAACATTGTGGCAATGTCTGAATTGGCTCTAGTGCCATCTTCATTCATAATATAGTCATTCCCAAGGGTTTTCAAAACTGCCTTGATGACCAAAGGGTGCGGATGGACCGGGATGCCTTTCAATCTCTCCTCCTTAACTTCTCCTATGAAAGCCATTTGCCACTTCAGCCCTATTAGTCTTAGCGGCATATCCATCAGAGCTATTTGAAAAAAACATATAAGTCGAAACCCAGGAAAAACAAACTTAAATAGAGCTAGAATTAAATGTATCGAGAAACTACAATGATTGGGATCGTAGCATGGAGCGTTATTGGTCCCTGAAGAATCTGAGTGTATCGGTCCAACCCAATAAAATTAAACCAAACAGGAAATCAATCAGTTGGATGGCACCACCAATTGGTTGGGTAAAACTCAACTTTGATGGTGCAAGTAAAGGTAACCCGGGTATGTCTGGGATAGGTGCAATCATCGGAAACAAAAATGGGGATCTTGTACAAGGAATCTATGGTGGTATTGCATGCACTACCAATAATGATGTAGAGATAAGGGCACTTGAGGTCGGGTTAGATCTTTGTGTTCAATTGTGATTCCATAAGATAGTAATTGAAGGAGATTCACAGATAATTCTAAAAGGTATTTGCAATTCTCAGTTTCAGAACAGGAAATTAAATAAATGGGTACCTCGCATCAATAAGCTTCTAGGTACAATTTCAACATATGAAATCAAACATGTGTTCAGAGAGGGTAACTGTGCTGATGATCATCTTGCAAATTTTGGCATTGGTATGAATTACGATAAGGTCATTATCAATCAAACATCTGTGTCAGATGCCATTCGGGATCTGATCAGGAAAGACATCATTCATTCTCCATGCGAGGGAATTGGTTAGATTGTGAACCTTTATTGGCATTAATGTCCGATCCGCAGGTGTTTGTGGCAATCAGATGAAACTTGCTCTGGCTATCAATACTGCATATGTCATTTCAATCTCGGATGGATGGATCATGATATCATGTTGCTTGCGATCTCCTTATCCCGGTGGCCTGGGAATAATATCTTCTAGAGGAACTACAACCACTCCATCTAGGCCGTAGTCTGTGTTTTGTGGGAAACTCTGCCACCGCCTCTTCTAAAAATTAGAACAGTGGCAGATGCTTGGAGCGGTGGATAAATCATAATGGTTTTGGTCAATTATTGAGATTCAAATTTGCAGGGTGATATGATGGCTCTTGCCTATAAATAGTTGTTTGCGGATGGATGATTTCAATCGAAACTATTGATGTATCCTACATATTATCGACAGTAATGGCTCATTTTGGGCATATTAGCTGCGTTATCTAAGGAAACAGTCTAGGCATACAACTCATAAATTTATTTGTCACGAAGGATTTCATCTATGATGCTATTCTTTGGTTGGTTGGCATCGGGTTGAATTTTGAGAGGCATTGGTGTGATTTATGAAGCGGTCCTAATGGTTCTAGTTGACATTATCGACTCAGGGGAACATGTTGTCGAACTGTTTAATGACTTTGTTAAACCATTCATCGGGGACAACTTTGCAAATGTAGTATTAGCCTGCAAGAAGGGGTGAAAGTTAGTGTCCTTAAGACATATTTCCAGCCTGAGAATTTTCTCCCTTCAGATTCTGATGAGGAAACAGAAGACTCTGAGGATGATGATAGTGGGGGTTCTATGGACAGTAACAAAATCAAAGTCATGGTGAGAAAGGAGGTGAAGATCGAGGAGCATGAACAGATGAAGAGATTTGGGGAGAATGCGTGGGAGGTGTTCCGGTGTGTTGTAATTAATGGAAACATGGTCCCTTTCAGAAGGTTGACTGCCTCGGATGATTGGTGGTTCTCTAAACAACCCACTACATAGGTGATCAACATTGGTGAATATGTGGCTGTCCTCTACTAGGATTTTAGTGGAAATGTGTAATAAGTCTATAGGCTGGTCGACTCTCTTGTCTATGTTGTTATAAGTAGGTGTAGGTTTAGGTAATATAATCTTTGGGGGTGGTTTTTTGGGATTGCTACTATATATCTTACTAGCATGGATATGCCTGAAAATATATGTAACAAGATTTTTAGTATTAACACGAGGCGCTATCCCCATCAATGATAGCACTTACCTTAAAAAAAAATTTAAAATAAAATAATAAAATATAATGTTTTTACAATAATAATTTTTTTTGATAAGATAAATAGTATTAATTATATCAATTCTAATAGCTTTTAATTATTATTTTGGACTTTCAAATTATTAAATTAAATTTCAAACTTAAATCTTTTTAATGTGCATAATTTTTTAAATCTATTTGTGTTATCATTTTATTTTAGTTTTATATATTTTTTATAAATTTAAAAAATGTTTTTTTACAATAAACATTTTTTTTAATAAGATAAAATTCAACCTCAAATCTTTTTAATATATAAGTAGAATTTAAATTTTACCATTCTATACTTTTATATAATTAAATTACTATACAACCAAATTTAAATATATTTCTATATAAGCTAAATTTTATGACAAAGAAAAATAATAATTAAAATATAATAATAATAATAATAATGCCTCTCTTGGCATCATGTGATCTTAGCTTTTCAGTTTTTCTGGATGCCATATATTTTTTTATTGCAGGTCTGTACTCTGGTGACACTTTTTGGAGGGTAAGATAATTCATTTTTGGATATTGGTTTTATTGATTTATCTTTTGTTTTTGTCAGTGGTTATGATACTAATGTCTATTCTTGAGTTTTTCAGCCTTGGATTCTCTTCTAGTCTTGTGGTTTTGCAGGATCTTGTTGTTGGTGAAGACTTTATGGGCAGACTTTGCTTTTGTATCAGAGTTTCTATGGGAATTGTTTCATCCCTTATTTATATTCATCATATGTACCGGGGGGGGCTTTTTGGTGGTTGGTTGGGTAGTTTTTAGGTTCTTTCATGGGCTACAATCAGAGGTTTTCTTCCGGATTCTTTTCTGTTGGTATGCCCACCTAAATCTGGTTTCTGTACTCTTCATATTTCTATTAATAAAATGTTCAGTGGCTCTGCCACTTTTATTGAAAAAATAAAAAATAATATTTATCATTATTTATAATTAAAATTACTATACAATCAAAATCAAAATTACTTTTATATAAGCTAAATTTTATTAAATTAAAAAATATATAATTAAAATTGAAACAACAATATTAATTATTAATTTAAATAATTTAAATTATCTTTCAATTTAAAAAATTAGTAAAATTATAAAATTATTACAATGGGGTAAGTGCACAAAGATGGTGGTCAAAAAGGGGGGTATAAGTGGACACTTTTTTTCTGAAATCAGGTGAACCTAAACTTGGAGGCAAAATTTGAAAGTCATCCACTCAAGATATAAAGATAATCAAAGAACAAATATTGTAGTACTCTGAATCTAGATTCCAAACTACTAAACGTTTTCAAAATTGGATAAGACTAAGGGGGTCAAATCCTTCACGCACGAAAAACTGACCTTACTTTTTTTTTTTTCTTTCTGAAAAACATAACATAGTGTCTGACGTGCGCATCAAAAAAGTCATAGTTAGATTTAGTATTTTGACAAATCCTTTGGCAGAAAGATAGTTAAGAGTGAGCACTAGAAGATGTGTATTTTTTTGTGATTTTTTGTTGAGCATTTTTTTTTATGATTTTTCCAATCGAGCACATCCTGAAAATTTGGTACCTGTTCGTGTGCGAAGCATAAGTTGCACTAAACAAATCGAAAATACAATTTTATTTTTTTTAAATTGCAAAGAATCAAGTACGCTACAATAATATATAATTTTTTTAAAATTTGGATACGTATATCAGAAGTTATTCAAAAAATGGTGCACCTATGTCTGTGAGAACTATGGAGACACTAGTAAAAGAAATTCAATAATAATATGTTATTGTTGTTCAACTTGAAAACAAATTATATGGTTAGAAAGCTCAGAAGATGGGTGAAAATATGGTGGCAATTTTAGAAATACCCACTTTACGAAGTGTAAACATGATGATGACAAAGTCGATAATCCAAGTTGATAAAATAAAACACGTCAAAAATGAGAGAAATGGAGGATAATCAAACTTCCAATCCATAGCTTTGTCATCCAGACCTATTTCCAAGCCTAAACAGTCAAAAGCGCGTACAGAGTACGTATGGTTTAAAGAGCGCATACGGGGTACGTATAGTGTAAGCAGCATGTATGTTCTTGTTTCCCTATAAACAGCGTGTACGCACTATTGTATAATATGATATTCTATGTATAATATGTGTATATACATATAATATATGTAATATATAATATGTGTAGAATATGACATTGTATATATAATATGTTTATATACATATAATATATGTATATATATAATATATTAAACATATATATACACATGTAAGTGTATTGCCTCTCCCTCTCAAACGCATACAAGGTCTCTCTCTCTCTCTCTCTCTCTCTCTCTCTCTCTCTCTCTCTCTCTCTCTCTCTCTTCTTCTCTCCCTCCATACCCCACTGCAACTGTGTCTGCACTTCTATAGAAGTAAGTGAATTTATTTCTTGTCTGCAACTTCCTCTTTGATTTTTATCATGTATCCTCTCCTAAAAAAATTGACTAATGGATTTTTGTGTGTATATTGAATAGGAGGAATAGGGTTTGAAATTGAACCACAGGTGTATTACCATGACAAACAAGGAAACCTGTAGTAATATTCTTCTCAAATGTGTTTTTAATGAGGAGAGCAGATGTGGAAAATAGTGTCAACAAAGCAACATCATGAGTCAAAGTACCTGCAATATGTTTTTCAAAAGAAAACAACAGGTAGGAAGAGAAAGAGGGAGAGTAACACAGATGATGTCCTATAGAATGATAGTGGTGGGTATGCGAGAGTTCCCATGTTGTTACACAACGCCTGTCACCTAAAGAAATTAAAGTTTGTTTTATGCATGGCAGTGGTAGTATATGATGATCATCACTTGTCAAACAGCTTGGAACGGTACATACCCATGAAAGAAATCAAGTGTGTAATTCCTATAGTCACAATTGAGATCAGTCTTATAACCTTGCAAATTTAATAGCATCATATGTTTTAGAACTTAGGCAGTACTCTTAGGGTTAGGTCAAGCTCTTACACTTGCTTTTTAGTGAAGCCTCGTTGTTTGTTTGCTTGGAGTCTCGTTGTATGATGTTCTATTCATAACTTTAAATTTAATATATCATTTTATTAGCCCACCATATGACCCCTTAGGTGTCATTAGAGGTCATATTGTTTCCTAAGAGGTCATATGGTATCTTGTGACCCCTTAAGACCCCTCCTCTTTCCCTCCCCCTACTCTCCCCCTCTCCCTCTCTCTATCTCCCTCTCCCTCCCTCTACCTCTCTCCCTCTCTCTACCTTCCCTCCCCCGTCTCTCTCTCTCCCTCTCTATCCCTCTCTCTCTACCTGCAATATGTCTTTCAGAAGAAAACAACAGGTAGGAAGAGAAAGAGGGAGAGTAACATAGATGATGTCCTGTAGAATGATAGTGGTGGGTATGCGAGAGTTCCCATGTTGTTACACAACGCCTGTCACCTAAAGAAATTAAAGTTTGTTGTATGCATGACAATGGTAGTATATGATGATCATCACTTGTCAAATAGTTTGGAACGGTACATACCCATGAAAGAAATCAAGTGTGTAATTCCTATAGTCACAATCGAGATCAGTCTTATAACCTTGCAAATTTAATAGCATCATATGTTTTAGAACTTAGGCAGTACTCTTAGGGTTAGGTCAAGCTCTTACACTTGCTTTTTAGTGAAGCCTCGTTGTTTGTTCGCTTGGAGTCTCGTTGTATGATGTTCTATTCATAACTTTAAATTTAATATATCATTTTATTAGCCCATCATATGACCCCTTAGGTGTCATTGGAGGTCGTATTGTTTCCTAAGAGGTCATATGGTATCCTGTGACCCCTTAAGACCCCTCCTCTTCCCCCCTACTCTCCCTCTCTCTCTCTCTCTCTCTCTCTCTCTCTCTCTCTCTCTCTCTCTCTCTCTCCCTTCCTCCATACCCCTTCTTCTCTCACCCTCTCCCTCCCTCTACCTCTCTCCCTCTCTCTACCTTCCCTCCCCCATCTCTCTGTCTCCCTCTCTCTCTACCTACAATATGTTTTTCAGAAGAAAACAATAGGTAGGAAGAGAAAGAGGGAGAGTAACATAGATGATTGGGTCATATGGTATCATGTGACCCCTTAAGACCCCTCCTCTTTCCCTCCCCCCTACTCTCCCCCCCTCTCCCTCTCTCTCCCTCTCTCTCTCTCCCTCTCCCTCCCTCTACCTCTCTCTCTCTCTCTCTCTCTCTCTCTCTCTCTCTCTCTCTCTCTCTCTCCCTCCCTCCCCCCCTCTACCTCTCCCTTCCCCCCATCTTCTCTTCCTCTCTCCCTCTTCCCTCTCCTCTCCCTCTCTCTCCCTCTCCCCTCTCCTCTCCCCTCTCCCTCCCTCTCCCTCCCTTCCCCCCTCTTCTCTCCTTCTCTCCCTCTCTCCCTCTCCCTCCTTCCCTCTCTCCCTCTCCCCCCACTCTCTCTCTCTCTCTCTCTCTCTCTCTCTCTCTCTCTCTCTCTCTCTCTCTCTCTCTCAAGAGCACGTACGAGGTATTGAAAGTATTAGTTCCCTGCCCTGCCATAACTTTTTAAAGGCTTAGTAGTGCGTATGCGGTACTTATTACTCATAAGCGCATACGGGGTACTATTCCCATTATTCGTTACCCTGCGATAACTTTTTTAGGCTTAGTAGCGTGTGCGCGCTACTTATCAGCCCAGAATGGGAAAAAAGAATATCATTGGGCTTGTCAACATTTTATGGTCTAACAGTGCGTACGTGGTTTATAGACATATTTTTAGTTTCCCAAGAGCCTCAATGGCCTCAAAAGAAGTTTTTGAGATCATTGAAGGCCCCACTGGAACTGTGTCTGCACTTCTATCACTATTGTATACATAAAAGTAAGTGAATTTTTTTTTTTGCATTATTTCAAATGATTGAATTGTTGTTTTTATTAGTTTTTTGTTTTTGCATGGTTTCAAATGATTGAATTGTGATTTTTTAATAGTTTGATTCCAAAAAATAGTGATAAGATGCATATTTATGGTTATTTATTTATTTTTAAACTTTTCTTTACATATAAATGTAATATGATTCTATTTAGGTCAACTGATCTCAACCATGGGAAAGAACAGGCGAGGAACGATGGAACAACGAGAGGCTCAAAAGGAAAGACAAAGGTAGCGTATGAAGAAATTGCATGACATAAGAACAATGGGAGAAGAAGGTATGTCAACCTCAACATCTCAATTCGATATACCAAACGAATATAATGCAATCAAAGAAGAAACATTTGATAATTTACCATTTGAACCTAATACAATTGAAGAAGAAACATTTGATAATTTACCGTTTGAACCTAATGCAATTGAAGAAGAAACATTTGATAATTTACCATTTGAACCTAATGCAATTGAAGAAGATACCGCATTGAATAATCAATTAAATGATGAACATATTACACCTTCTCTACTTGATGAATTGAATGTACATAATGCACTGATGTTAACACCTCCTAGAATCATTCGCAGGAAACCAAAGTATCTAATTGACATTGATGAGAATATATTGAAGTCAATGCCCAATAAAATGAATGAACGAACTTGTAGGAGAATGGTTAAAAGAATATGGCAAAACTATTTGAAAAACTTAAATCAAACCGCAAGATGTCAATTAATTGTTCAAATGATTAAAAATTTGAATTTTAGAGAGACAATGAAAATTCTAGGCCTAAGATCATCTAAAAGTAATAGTGAAAGAACTATTGTCAGAAATCTATTTGATGCATATCAATCTATTGGTTCAAAATCACGTAGTAAAGATTCTAATTCTAGGTACATCATTGGTTCATAGATATTTTTGGTTGATTACTGAATCTAACATTGAAAACTATCTAGATTGTTGTACAGTTGTAGGATCGAGTGATATGCACTCATTTATGAGTTCAAATTCAAGTTCACTGGTAATTTATACGAGACAGATGGTATGTTTTTGCTCTTCATGCATGTATTGTTTGTGGGAAGAATGTGAATCAGAAGAGTGGGTTGACAAATGGTCTTGTAGACCGTTGGTACCCATTGATTCATATCAAATTCCCAAAGCACTACAATTGAGCCAGATGGAGACATCAGTGGATTTTGACCATGTATCCGACCTAGTGGATTTAGGTGATTTTTTGAGTTAATTTTTTTGCAAGTATTCTTTTTGGTTCATTTTGTTGTACATCATACTTTATTTTTGGTATTAATTAACACTTTATAAAATGCAGGTCATGTGTATGCAGTTGTTGCAAAAGAGAACAATGAAGAAGGAACAAATTACTATTTGTGTCGTTGTGTTGAGCCTAAAAGAAAATTGACAACCACAATCATTGACAGAGAGGGTATTGAGTACCCAATAGGGTCTATTGTCGTGACAGAAACATGGCTTTGGAGATACCATATCAAGAATTATGATGTTTGGTTGTTCGAGGACTTTGAAACACACAGACATATTCTTCATTTCTCTAACCTTGTTGTTGCAACAAATATTCATTTGATGAAGTATCGTGGTAGACCTCATAACAAGATTTTATGGAAAGTTTGTGAATCTGACCACGAGGCAATACTTGACGCAATACGGGTTAGAGCCGATCCTGAAGGCTCGCTTGATTGATTCTACGGTTCAGAGTAGAATGATTTTGAGAATTTTGTATAAATCGTCGACAAATTGTTCTTTATTCATTTTTTGTATATATAAATGCCCATGAGCTGATTTTTACATGTTTAGGGGCATAATTAAGTGGCAATGAGTTGATTTGTACATATATACATGCCAAATTTTGTATATTAAACAGTCCGTCAAATTTTGACAATTTTTTGGACTCAGGGCACTTGAGAGATCGCACAGGTAGGGTATGACTCTCGACGTTTTGGTGCGTTGGGATGCATAATAGGGCCATGCCTAGTGTAAAAATGCCCACCCGGGTGTGCTTGTGATGTTGGTTTGTGCACATGAGGAACAAAATCAATTCTAGTCAATCTTACAACTTTTCCTTGCAAGCAACTGATAGTTTTTTGAGCAGGCAAAAAAAATGCTACTAATTGAAAATGGCTCCGAGTCATCAAAAACCGAGATAGGCCATTGTAGAGGAGTCTCACACGACCCCACGAGATCAAACAGATTGACCATATGTGTCGTGGATTGGAAGAAACAGTCCGTCAAATTTTGATATTTTTTTGGACTCAGGGTACTTGAGAGATCGCACTGGTAGGGTATGACTCTCGATGTTTTGGTGCTTTGGGATGCATGACAGGGCCATGCCTAGTGTAAACATGCCCACCCAAACATGCTCGCGATGTCGGTTTGTGCACATGAGGAACAAAATCAATTCTAGCCAATCTTGCAACTTTTCCTTGCAAGCAACTGACGGTTTTTTGAGCAGGCGAAAAAATGCTACTAATTGAAAATGGCTCTGAGTCGTTGAAAACCGAGATAGGCCATTGTAGAGGAGCCTCACGCAACCCCACAGGATCAAATAGATCGACTGTATGTGTCATGGATTGGAAGAAACAGTCTGTCAAATTTTGATAATTTTTTGGACTCAAGGCACTTGAGAGATCGCACCGGTAGGGTATGACTCTTGACGTTCTGGTACTTTGGGATGCACGACAAGGCCATCCCTAGTGTAAACATGCCCACCCGGATGCGCTCGCGACATTTTTTTGTGCACACAAGGAACATAATCAATTCTAGCCAATCTTGCAACTTTTCTGTGCAAGCAACTGACGGTTTTTTGAGTAGGCGAAAAAATGCTACTAATTGAAAATGGCTCCGAGTCATCAAAAACTGAGATAGGCCATTGTAGAGGAGCCTCACGCGACCCCACGAGATCAAATAGATCAACCGTATGTGTCATGGATTGGAAGAAATAGTCCATCAAATTTTGATAATTTTTTGGACTCAGGGCACTTGAGAGATCGCACTAGTAGGGTATGACTCTCAACGTTCTGGTGCTTTGGGATGCACGACAGGGCCATGCCTAGCATAAACCTACCCACCCAGATGCGCTCGCGATGTTGGTTTGTGCACACGAGGAACATAATCAATTCTAGCCAATCTTGCACCTTTTCCTTGCAAGCAACTGACGGGTTTTTGAGCAGGCGAAAAAATGCTACTGATTGAAAATGGCTCCGAGTTGTCAAAAACTGAGATAGGTCATTGTAGAGGAGCCTCTCGTGACCCCATGGGATCAAATAGATCAACCGTATGTGTCATGGATTGGAAGAAACCATACGTCAAATTTTGACAATTTTTTGGACTCAGGGCACTTGAGGGATCGCACCAATAGGGTATGACTCTCGACGTTCTGGTGCTTTGGGATGCATGACAGGGCCATGCCTAGCATAAAACTACCCACCCAGATGTTCTCGTGATGTCAGTTTGTGCACACGATAAACAAAATTTGACCATTGCGAGCGTGAGGGTGCTCTCACACCAAACACATTGTTGTTTATATTCATATTGTTGATTTTTGTTGTTTATATTCATATTGTTAATTACATATGCAAATATTCATTTAAATTTATAAAAGGGCAGCCACCAAATACATTGAATACACAATAATGAACTGAATACAAGGAGTTTTGTAGGGTTAATTCAACATTTTAGAAATTTTATCAAATCATATTCCACAATTGCAATGCTTTATATCATATATTTTTGTTGTTTATATTCATATTGTTGATTACATATGCAAATATTCACAACCACAAAATACAATGAATACAAAATAATGAACTCATTACACATTTATTGGATTGAATATCGATATTTATATATATAAAAAAAGGCATGTCTGCCAAGTCAATACAAGTATTACAAAAATGTGGCATATGCCATGTCCAAATTGATATACAATAAAAATGTAGAATATATCTACATGTATTGGTCATTCTATGAACAAAACTAACACTATATGATCCTAAACTTGTGGTGGATCATCAAAATCAAGCCTCTTCAGTGCAGTACGCGGCTCTGTAGACACAATTCAAAAGCCAAGTTAGAATTCTTTTGTAGAAAATAGTTCACAATTAACAACATAACTATGCATTTAACTTTAATTCCTTTCCAATTGAAATGTAGATTACCTCATCAGCTGATCCAGGAGCTAATGTCTTCGCTCTCCTCTCCTTGTCACTCTCAGGATTTTTCTTGAAGACATACTTAAATTGATCCATGTTATGGTCGTACCGCGAAGGAGTCTATTGTAGATTAAATGTACAATTAATACAATGTACTAACATAAATATATCAAAAACACTTAAAAGATATAATATAGAGAATAATGACATACCTGTGCCTGGGATGCTTCTCCAATGGACTGAGGATGGCTCACCATTGATGTAGAAATTGTCGCTATTACCTATACAAAAAAAGTATAAAGATTAAATACAATTAATATAATGATAAGTATTGAAGGTTGAAAACAATTAATTTTACATATCAAAGAAAAGTGTACTGGATCCTAAGATGCTTCTCCAGTGCAAGGAGGAGGGTTCGCCATTGACGAAGTAGGTATGGATATTTCTTGTATGAAAAAATTATAAGATTATAATATATCACAGGTTCACATGTACGCATGCATATAATCATGAAATCAAGAAAATAAAGTAGAGATACATACCTCTGCCCTCTCTTGATCCGTGGATGAATTAGGTGCATTCAACATATCTACAAAGCTCAATGGCCGCTGTACATGTAAAATAGACAAAAAACACTAATCAATCTACAAACCCCAACTAATACTTGATTTCAACATTTTAAAACAATTGTACAACTAAGAATGTGTTCAATTACCTTCTTCACACATTTTGGCATCTTCGAGGAATTCTTTTTCTTAGGATGAGCCCTAGACGCGGAGGGAGTACCCTAAAAACACAAAATTAACATGAGATATTAGTACAGATAATAAATTAAACATAATTTTAAAAATCTAAAATAAAATGACTTGCATATTCCATCAAAACAATACATAAAAAGGGTTGTACAAAATATGATACCGTATAGCCTTGTAGGCCAAAGTCGATCGCTGAGAGCGTGATGTCATCAATTTGGGACATTTCATCCCTTGTCAACACCTACAAACTAGAAATTGGACCAAACATTAAAGATAGTTAGTATATCTTGTATTTTTTTGAATTCAAAGTGTACTATTCTATTTTAACATGTTACAAAATTTATACCTCAGGCATCGAAGTTGCAGCTATGGTAACTGGGGGAGGTGTATGGGATACCGCTGCTGCATCCTGAAATGCATATTATTTGTCTCAATTTAAATCGATGTATAAATGAAAATTCATTTATGTAATTACAAATTTAAAGTGACTGATAAATAAAATGTTATGAATTCAAATCAACACACCTGTGTCTGTGGCTCATGGGTAAACACCATGTCCATCAACTCATTTGTCAGCGCTACATCCTCAATCGTGTGAGCCTGACATCTACAACTGCAAATCGTGCATAGATGATATGAGTATCCATCTGCATTGGCTACATCATCTATCCCCAAGCATATCCTCGAGCAACTGACACACATATGCTCAATGGGCTCTCTGTCACCCTCTAACGACTCATCATCCAATACAATAGGGTGTGCTAATGATGTCCCATGCTGGATGATGACACCAGTCAATGTTGTGGTCGTCCGAAGAGTCTATAGCTCCATCGACTCTTTCAGCTCTAATGGGACAGCTTGATGCACCTTGGGTTTGGGTGCTAGGGGGTGATGACTCTCCGCGGCTAATCGCCTACGGGCTCCAAGTCTATCTTGGGTAGAGCCACCACCTCTACCATGAAACTCTCTCATGTCAAAATAGTTTGGCCTCACATTGAGCACAAACT
Organism: Cryptomeria japonica; assembly: GCF_030272615.1. NCBI lineage: Eukaryota > Viridiplantae > Streptophyta > Pinopsida > Cupressales > Cupressaceae > Cryptomeria > Cryptomeria japonica. Next base: position 194,098,091 of record NC_081406.1, read on the forward strand.
CACAATATATTTTTCTCAATAAATATAATGGCACCTCATAATTATTACAAGGTGGATCATCAAAGACCATCCACCACCTCTGCCAAAAAAGATTCTTCATTTGCACATTGGTACACCAATGTATGGGAAACCTCTTTGCATTAAGAGGTAATGACTGACTAGTTTTGGGATCAACAAAAAGGGCACATATTTGTTTTTTACTCCATCGTATGATAGCCCATTGGCATAGAATTGACGACACCTATCCCTAAAGCCTCCCCATTTGGTAATTTCTGTGGAAACAGCTATGGCACCACTAGCTAATGTTTCTAGGCTAGTGGCGAGGGATTGATGATGGTCAAGTTCAGAAGTTTTCAATTTTACAATCAGTCTATTGATTTTATACGTATTTTGTCCTAACCGATTAATTAATTCTTCCTGTGTTTTGGCTGTGCGGTCAAAAGGAGGAATTGGGGGTTGTTCTTGTGTGTTTTCAGGAGGTGCATTTGGTTGTTCTTGTGGGTTTTTAGGAGGTGCATTTGGTTGTTCTTGTTCTAGATTAGAAGAATATGGTTTTTGAAACAAAAAATGAAAAAACCTAATCAAAATTAATGAAATTAAATTCAAAATGTAAAAAAAATTGCATAAACCGGAAAGAAAGACAAAAATAAACAAAAACTAACCTTGATCCATAGCCTGGAGGACAAATTTATCACCCCGTTCGTGGTTTAGGTGAGAAAATGGAAAAAAAAATGAAGTAAAAAATGTGCTTTGCGGGTAAATGAGACCCAGTTTTTTTTAAAAAACTTTTTTTACCAGGCACAGCGTACGTGGTTTTATTTGGATTATTAGTGCATACGCTCTCATTTTCCTATAAGCAGTGCATACGCGCTAATTTTCCTAGGCGTAGCGCGTACGCACTCATTTTCCTAAAAGCAGCGCGTATGCGCTACCTTTTCTAGGCTCGGGAAGAACAAACCTAAGCGCATACGTGGAAATTTGAAATTTTAAAACCGTGTACGCGCTGCCTATTTTTGCAAGTTTTTTTTGGGTGGTGTCCACTTTTCTAACCACCATCTTTGTGCACACGCCCAATGGTTTAATTTTAATGTGAGATAATGAAGTCAAAATGAAATATCTAAGTTGGTGAGTGTAATATGATGAATTTTTATGACTAGTAGAAGGAATATTCTATTTTCAGCTTGTGAACTCATTTTGGAGTTTGGGTGTTGTTTTTCTAACTAGGTTGAGTGCCACTTTTTTGGGTTATTTAATGTCATGGTTTTATAATTACCATTTGATTATTTAATGTACTACTTATCCTATTTATATGATGCTTGAGATTGAGGTATTGATAGTGAGTTTGTAGAATATTATGCAAATAGAATCAATCTAAATCATTGGTTGGTGATATTGATTTGAAGGATATGTATGTCGTAATCGTATTTATATTGATGAATAATACATCAAGAGATGCTTTACAATGTGGGTTTTTTTTCCTTAAAGATTTTTTCGCATGGACGCTAGTGTTATGATATAATTTTTTTAATGTTTTATATGTGTTTATCCTTTTTTTGCAATTGTAAAGATCTAAATCGATTACAAATAATCTCCTTTAATATTAGCATAGGAAGTGTTTCCAAATACCTTTCTACCCTTCATTTTGTATTATAACTTGATCACTTTAGATTCTAAGTGTTGAGTAAAGAGTTATTAATGTAGACACCTAAAAATGTCTCATTGATCATGTACTAATTATTCCTCTAATTGATTAAATAATCTTTATTATTTAATTAATTTAATTAATCTATTTCTTCTAATTTCATATTTCCTCATCATCTTATTAATTATTCTATTTTCCTATTCTTTAATCATTTTAATCATTTTCTAATATTAATTAAATATTTATTATTTAATTAATTATGGTTAATTCCCCAATTTAAATAATCTTTATTATTTAAATAAATTGCTAATTATTCAATTTCTATCTCTAATCATTCAACCCTCTTCTAAATATTAATTAAATATTTATTATTTAATTAATTGTGATTTAATTCTTTTAATTCAAATAATCTTTATTATTTAATTAAATTCCATTTCTAAATAATTAAATAGTTTCTTTAAATTATTTAATTAACTAATTAATTCTTCTAAATTTTCCATTTCCAAATCCCCAAATTCTAATTTCATTTAATTTCATATTCTTCTAATTTCTTCCAAATTCAATTACATGTGCATGATTTCAAAAACCAAATTGAAAGTCTAAGTTCTAAATATATTCAAATACTAAATAAAATTAAAATAAATTCAATTATTTGAATAAATATCATGCAAAGTTTAAATTAATAATCTAAATCTAAATGCAAGCACATGCTAAATTAATTAATTCAATCAATTAATTAATTAAATCATTTATCTCTTCAACTTCTATTTCCATCTTTCAGTTAGCTTTTTCTAAATTAAGCTCTCTGTGTCATCTTCTTTATTTCCTCCAATCACTCTTTTTCTTCCCTTAGTCGGCTTTTTGTCAATTAGTTGACTCAATTAATCTATTCAATCTATTGAGTTTCAGTCCTACAATCAGTAGTTCAACTATCAATTTTCATTTGAGCTCACCTGAGTTCACACCTCTTGATCAATTTGTTCCACCTTTCAATCAATCTCATCCAATTTTCTATAAATTGAGCATCCAATCTCCATTTTCAACAATCATGAACTTTAAATCTTTGTGTCACTTGCAGGTTACCAGCGCAATATCTGAGAGCCATCATACCACGAAGAGGAGAAGAGCAATGGAAGTTCTACACAGTCACGGAATAGGGAGTTTTTATTGATTTCATTTATAATTCCTATTTTGCTTGGTTGTGTTATTTCATTGTATTGTTTGTTAAATTTTGATTAGGATAGGGATTTGTGATTTCCCTTGTTTTTAATTGATTACTTTGTTAATAGAAGATGAATTTTGCATCCCACATTTTGGTGAACCCGATGTGAACTAACATCAATTTAACCTTTTTCTGTGTTTTGTGTGATTTATTGCAGATTGTGCGGATTTTTCATTTTTTTTTGCAGGTCGCACGAATTTTGAGAGATGATTTTCCGTCACGCAATCGAGCTTACATCATCACACAATTGCATAGACAGGATCACACATTCGACCCTTCGGGGTCACGCATTCGTTCAGATAGGGTCATGCAATCGCCCTGTCTAGATCACGCAATCGCCCTTTCTGGATCATGCATTTGCTAGAAGCTTTGCTGTTTAATTTTTTCTTCCATCTGTTATCTGTTATGTTTAATTATGTCTTAAAATTGGTTAATCCGGGATCAAATTTTTTTTTATTTCATGATTTGATTAACACTATTTACGGCAAGAAAAGTTCAACATTTTGTCACGCAATCGACCTACTAGTGCTACGCAATTGATCAGATACTGTCACAAATTCGGTTTGTCATATTTACGCATTAGGTCTATCAGATTTACGCATTTGGTCTATAAGTATCACGCAATCTCTCAGGTAGTATTACGCAATCACCTATGTCAAGTTTTGAGTTTCTATTTTTTGTTGGTTTAATTTTACTAATAATCTTCTGTTTACAGCCTGTGGCGGTTTCGTAGAGAGGATTAGATTAGTAATTTTGCATGCACACTTCACACTTCAATTTTTAGTGCTTAAAATCAACAACAGTTAAAATGGACATGCATGGATAATCTTACACTTCAAATTTTTAGTGCTTAAAATCAACAATAATTAAAAAGGACATGCATGGATAATCTCACACTTTGTTGTTGGTGTTTAAAATGAACATGGGCTAAAATTGATATGCATGTATCTTACACTTGGTTTTTGGTGCTAAAAATCAATAAATGGTTAAAATGGACATGTATGCCTTCATACTTGGATTTGGTGTTTAAAATTGACATGCACATGCGTATCTAACACCTAAATTTGGGCTATAAAATGAACATGAATCAGGCTGCATTAGATTAAATCATTTTTTCATTTTCTTAAGGGAAAAGAACTTTTTATTATTTCTAGGGTGGACCTACTGTTGCACTAACTGACTTTTTACCCGCCATCGGGCTCTTCGGAGAAAGAAGGAAGGTGACAATGACATCCAAATTTTCTTTTATTCTATGTAGTGAGGGGTATCTTTGACTAGGGACTTCATCACCCCACAGAGGTACTTCAAATTGTGATGCGTTGGGGATATCATCTCTCCCAGCGTACTCTCGAGTGGGTTTTTCGAGCTGCTATATAGATATATTGGTCAGGCGGCTAGAGTGTTGAGTGAATTTGACGTATGTGGGGGCCTTCCCTGCACCAATAAGCTCAACTAAAGCCTTAAGTGGCTTGCTCTGAGAATCTATCATTGGATCGGGACCCCTCAAAACCTAATACTAAGAACCAATTTAGTTGCCAAAAATCCTACATTCAGTGGTTCCGGGAGTGCGGATCGTACCCCATAGATACCCTTCATGTACCTTACACTATGATACAGGAATCCCTTGGCTAAAAAATCCTTGGATCTTCGGGGTAAGAGAGACTGGCATGCCCGAGAAGTTTGTGTCGTGGAGTGGAGCCAGTGTTGCCAAACTCTCTATCTATTCATTTTGTCTTGGTATTTCATAAGGGCCTCACTGAATGATGTCCACTATCTAGCCTAAGATTATATTCTGTGCTTTTTTATGTATCGTTGTGCTAGACCAGTATTGAGTTAGTCCTTTGGGCTATTTCAGGCCCTATCCCACGTATCTCTGAATTTTTCGAGATTGTATGAAAATTGAGTCAGTCAGCTATACATACCTACCAACAATTGTTCTCAGATTTGGAAAACTACAAAAACATTGTCCTACACACGAAGTTACAGAAAATAAAGTGCATTTTGAAACTGATTCTCAAAAGTCCTTACATACTTGTGACCCTAGGCAGTATTTTACATAGTCTTTTGCATAGCTCTAAATTACATCCTCATTATCGTCCTATGTCTTTTGCATGGTCCCACTTACATCCTCATTATCGTCCTACATCTTTTGCATAGTCACACTTATGTCCTCATTATTGTCCTATGTCTTTTGCATAGTCCCACTTACGTCCTCATTATCGTCCTAAGTATTTTTTGCATTATCATCCATATTAGTTAAATCATCATATACGTCTTCATCTAGACCTCATATATGTCTAAGTCCATTGTCAGTTATAGGTTCATAGCATGTGCCTTCATGGGTCTCCCAGGTGATGGTTTGCTCCCCTTCAAGCAACCTAATCTAGTTCCAAATGGCGGTCAATGAGAAATCATTGATGGTCTATCTAACTTAGCTTGGGATTTAAGAAGAAGCGCACCTCAATATATAGGAGTCATACACGAGATAAACATTGAGTCTAGGATTTCCCGTATAATTGATAGAGAGATTGAGGCTAAACAACTTTGTCAACAAATGGAAAGACTTGCATTAGAGAAATCTAGAAATGCTAAAAAGGTCTCACATCAAAATCCTCAATAGAGTCTAGTATAGTCTTGCATACCTCATATTTACATCTACAGTCTAGTGTTAGGTCATTGTATTGCATAGAACCACCTTCACATAGGCAATTTTAGATGCCCGTCACAAGGTCGCAGAAAGCGAAAGGAATAATGGACCCGAACATACAATCTATAAACCCTACTTGGAACATGGACATGTCAATAGGTCAAAACTCGGGTACACAGACAGTGTCCACCATAAACGAATTACAACAACATTTGACAAAGGAAGAAATTGAGTCTGCACAACAAGACCCACATGTCCTCATGATCCTAGATGCACTTATACATAGCGATAGGGACAAATATCTTTCGCTGTTAATACAAAATGGAGCAAAACTACCTGAGGATTTTGATGTCACAAATATTTTACCACCAGGAAAAAATTTAGGTCAAGATAACAGTTAAACACCACCTTTGACACAAATACAAGCAACGACCTCTAGTTTTCCTCAAAACGTACCTATCCAAACAAATGTCAACACAAATGCGAACTTTCAAACAAGTGTGTCATCCCCAGTGATTAATGCTAGTATACCATCACATAGCATACCGATAATATCAAGTGTCTCCACACCTATTCAAACACAAGCAACAAGTGCAACCCAACCTCCAGTTTCCTATTCTATGGGATCCACATATAGTCAACAAAATGCAAATCTAGGTATTGCCAATACAACAAATACAACTCAACCAAACATGGGTTTGCATATCAACTATTTCATAGTACCTAGTGGAACACACAACACACAAGGTTATAATCTTGGTACCTTCCAACAACCTCCTAGTTATGCAACCACGAATCCTTTTGTGGGACATACACAAACACAAGGTATACCTTTGACACAAACAAATATTCTGACATAACAAATACATAATTTGCAACAACAATAGACGACAATGCAAACTGGTAATGATAAAAAGAGCTACACAATGCAGGACCTACGTCCTTATCCATTCGATCACACATTATACATGCCACCTTTCCCACAACATTTTGAAATGCACAAATTTGATAGATATTGAGGGAAGGGTGACCCTAAAAATCATATCAGAGAATTTTTTACGGCATGTATAGAAGTTTCCTCAAAAGATACTTATCTAATGAGACTATTTCCTAAAAGTCTGGGAGGTCCGGCTTTAGAGTGGTTTTCATAATTACCACCAACCATCACATCATGGGGAGAATTAGCTGAACAATTTATAGAAAACTTCTCGCACAACATTGACACCCCGGTTACTTTGATGGACTTATGTGCCACTAAACAATATGAGAATGAAACATTTGCATCCTTCATACAATGATGGAGGGCTCTCTATAGGAGGTGCAAGACAGTTATCTCGGAAATAGAGCAAGTGGATATGTTTACAGAAAATTTGATTCCTAAGATTAAATATCCGATACAAATCCAATGTCTAACCACATTCAAACAAATCATAGAAAAGGCTCTCAAATGTGAGAGGGATTAGTAGAACAAGGTCTTATTAAGTATGGCAACACCAACAACAATGACAAATCTAATTTTTGGTCGAAAAAAAAAAATGTGACCAATGATGGTATTGTAGACACCAGAACAATAAATAGAACTCAACCCGTTTTATCTTTGGGAATGAGTCAGTCAACAAATCCACATACAAGGAATAACACAACATCAATAAATGTAAATTCTATGCAAAACATGAACACAAGATACCCCAGGGTAAACGCTCCAAGAAGAAATTACACACCTTTAGGAGAACCAATTGAGTCAGCGCTCAAAAAGTTAATACAGACAAACATGATCACTTTACCTGAAGTAAGAGTGTATGAACTAGGTCCTTTCAAACCCACATGGTGGAATGATAATTATTTCTGCGATTATCATAGGACTAAAGGTCACAAAATGGCAAGTTGCTACAAATTGAAAAACTTGGTCCAAGATATGATAGACCAAGGGGACATCACAATTGATACCGATAAGACCTCAACAAACGCAAATCATACAATTTTTAAGGATCCTTTCATTAAGCATGACAAGGGAAAAGCTACCATATCAAGTACCCAAGACAATATGGCTAACTACACAAAGGTCTCATACGACTACACTATTCATGGCATTAGCTCAGGAGATACAACAAACAATGATTCACAAGAAACACCTGATCAAGAGGACCAATATCAAGAAACTCATAGAGATGACAACCAAATTTGCATGATATCTGAAGCACCAAAGTACGATGATGATACAAATCTTTGTCTCAGAGACTGGGGGCATGATCAACCATCTCACTCAGGTTGGTTTGAAGATGAACTTAGAACATATTATGGATGTAAAAAATACACATCAAGACTATGAAGAGGGATTTAACATAAATCTTGATCAGACGGCCTATGATACAAATGATACAATTTCTACAATCACAATTACTCCCAGAGACAGAGACTATGCAGTGGTTACTCACAAGTCAAAGGTAACTTTACAAGGGATACCACAAAATCATCCACCAACAGTAGGGACTTACAATGTAGTTGAGCAACTTAAGAAAACTCCAGCACATATATCATTATTCAAACTATTGCGTATTTCACCCAATCATAGAGCTGTACTGGACAAAGCACTTCAAGATTCAGTAGTGGACAAAGATATAGATGAAAATGCCTTCCAATCTATGGTAGGAAGTCTAACACAAGGCACACACATTGCATTCATAGAACAAGATATTTCTAGTGATAAATTGCTTCATAATGACCCACTACATCTGGAAGCTTACATTCATAAGAAAAGAATCAGAAGAGTGCTCATAGATGGGGGAGCCGGTCTCAACATCTGTACTTTAAATCTGGTCAAAGCACTGGGATATTCTGAACTTCACATTGATTCTTCCAAAAGGTCCATAAATATCAAGGCTTACAATGACGAAGAACGTCCATCTAAAAGCATTGTAACATTACTTGTACAAGTAGGACCAATAACAACAGAGGTCACTTTTCAAGTCTTGGACAAAGAACTGGGATATAACATGTTATTGGGCCACCCATGGATCCACACCATGCAAGCAGTACCATCCATATTTCATCAGTGTGTCAAATTCCCATACAATGGTATTGAAATCACCATAAAGGGTGATCCAAATCCATTCCAACATTGAAATTATCTGAAAGACAGTGTGGATAATCAGATACCTATCAATCAGGCCACACCTCTCACTACACAGTTGGAAGCATTAAAGATCACAAAAACAAAAAAAGATATGCCTACAACATCCTCCTTACAAATAAAGGATATGGGTTGTGGAGAGTACTCTATTGCAAATACTTTAAGTGGGAAGCAGTTGTCTCTTTCTCCTAAGTCCTTTGGGAAACCTCACACCACAATGCAAAAGTGAGACAAAGGAAAAGAAATTGTCAAATACACAGATTCATGTTCTTTCATTAGATGGGGTGACTTATAGGAAGAATCCTTGAACGAAGATGTTAACCATTGGATATATAGAGAAGAAGATCATATGACAATACCTAGAATACACACAGATCAGTATGGCAATGGATTCAAAATACTCCAAAGACATGGATATGATGGTACCACAGGCTTGGGGTTACAGAAATAAGGAAGACTAGAACCTATTGTTCCTAATGATAATCCAGGGAATCAAGGATTGGGATACAAGCATGTACAACATATTACCGAAGCAAGACAACATACTCTTGATATACTAAATCGACCAAGAAAAACAAAAAATTACATATCACACAGGAATTTGTCCACACATGCGCTTCCTTCTTCATCTCAAACAAGTAATCAGGTACCTACATCACCAAGTGCAAAATCAGATGGGGAAGACATGAGACAACTCTTGCAAGAACCTACCACTGAGTTACAAAATGATGTAGTTATTGACACAACATTACAAGCTAATGTGGCAATAGATGTAGGATTACCCCCACCACCTAAATCCCACCCATGGTTATTGTCACTACTTCTACCATGAGAAGCAACTCAGGCTCAACCTAACGAAATAGATGAAGAAAGATTGCAAAGGCTTATACTAGGCTTAAGAAGGGTCACAATGTGCAAAGAAGACCAGTCAGTCTACAACATAATCAGGGATAGGAACAAGAAGAGATAAGTGATGATAACTCATATGATGAAACATATATTGAAAGTGAGACAGACTCTCATGATTACGAATTCTTATCACTCCATGATTCTAGCCCACCAGAAAGTGTAATATTAAGGAATCAAATAAGGCTTATATAGGATGAAGATACACAAAGCCAGTCAAACAATCAAGTCTTCATGTTATTCGAGTCTACTAAAGAAGGGAGTAATGATTTACCCCTAGTACATTCACACTTGATTGATTGGGGGCAAGAAGGGTTGGTTTGAAAACCAACGCTGGATTGGTTTGAAAACAACAAAGCAATTTCAGAATTTCTAGGAGTCAGAGAGGGATTTCCGCAAGGTGATCATAAAATAGGGTTTGCTATAGACCTGAATAGAACGACATACTTTGGAGAAGAAAGTTCTTCTCCAATAGAAGATAAGAATCAAACTACCCATAATGACAAAAGTGACTTGGGTAATCTTCCTATGGAAAGAGAAGGTTCAACATTACTTATAGAGGAAACAGAAGAAGTAAACATAGCAGAAGGGGAGGTTGTACATAACATCCATCTGGCAAAATCACTGAGCAAAGAAGAAAAAGACAAATTCATTCATTTTTTCAAGCAACGACCTATCAACTTTTCTTGGTCCTATTCAGACATGCCGGGCTTAGACTCTGAATTAGTGTTGCATCACTTACCATTGATACCAGGAGTTAAACCTTACAAGCAAAAATTGAGAAAAATGCATCCAAGTATCGCATTACTGGTTAAAATAGAACTACAAAAGTTGTTGGATGTAGGTTTTATTAGACCTATTGACTATGTGGAATGGATATTCAGCCTGGTATCTGTGACTAAGCCCACGAGAGGCATAAGAATCTGTACTGATTTTCGAGATCTAAATAAAGCTTGTCTTAAGGATGACTTCTCGCTACCCAATATCGACATGATAGTTGACCTAACAGCTGGAAATGAGATGCTATCCTTAATGGATGGTTTTTTAGGATACAACTAGATTAAAATTGCACCAGAAGATCAACATAAAATGACCTTTACATGCCCATGGGGAATGTACTATTGGAATGTGATGCCATGTGGTCTTAAAAATGCCGGAGCAACATACCAAAGAGCCATGACAACGTTGTTTCATGACATGATCCATAACATAATGGAAGATTACATGGATGACATATTGGCTTAATCACAAACCAGAGAAAGCCACCTTGCAGTTCTTACACAGATATTTGATTGGTTGGAATCTTATAATGTCAGATTAAACCCGAAGAAATGTGTGTTTGGCGTAACAACAGGTAAAGTGTTAGGGTTTATAGTATCAAACAGAGGAATTGAAATAGACCCTGCCAAGGTCAAGGCAATCATTGATATGCAACCTTCGTCAACACTTAAACAACTTAGAGGGTTACAAGGAAGATTGCAATCCATAAGGAGATTCATAGCACAGTTGGCAGACAAGTGTCATCCATTCTAGCATTTACTCAGGAAAGGAGTTACTTTTAAATGGACAGAACAATGCCAAGAAGCTTTCCAAGCTCTGAAAGATTATCTTTTGAACACACCAGTGTTAATATCTCCCAATCCAGGACAACCTCTATTGTTATACATATCAGCAACGAACTCAGCTCTAGGAGCTCTATTGGCACAACATGACAAAAATGGAAAAGAAAGAGCCATTTATTATATAAGTAGGACTTTGATCGGCTATGAGCTTAATTATACCCCCATAGAGCGAGCATGCTTAGCAGTAATCTTTGCATCACAAAAGCTTAGAAACTACATGTTGAGTCATAAGGTACAACTCATTACACGCTTTGACCCACTCAAGTATCTATTGAGCAGAGCAACATTGACCGAGCGATTGGCTAAGTGGGTTATGATCTTGAGCGAGTTTGATATATAATACATAGATAGAAAAGCCATCAAAGGACAAATCATAGCAGATTAATTAGTAGAGGCTCCTATACAGGACAATCATCCGTTGCTGATAGACTTTGTAGACGAATCCGTGTTTACATTAACTGCCTCAGTAATGTGGAAGTTATACTTCGATGGGTCATATACAAGTCACGGATCTGGAGCAGGCATTCTCTTCATTACCCCTTAAGGGGATGTTATACCTAAGTCATTTAGGATCAATTTCCCATGCACCAACAATATGGCTGAATATGAAGCTCTCCTCAGAGGGCTTCGTATAGTCGTACAATGGAAAATACAAGAGTTATAGGTCTATGGTGATTTGCAGTTGATTGTAAACTGGGTCAATGATGATTACAACATGAAGGATGATAAACTCATGCCTTATAAGAAGTTGGTCAAAGATTACAAGGAGCACTTTAGCAAAATTACCTTCAAACAAATCCCAAGAATACAAAACAAGGTAGCAGATGCAATGGCAACTATAGGATCTCTTCTGAATATGCCTACTAACGAAACTAAGTTTGAGTTTATCATAGAACAATTAATGCTACCTGCATATGAGACTCCCTTATCAGACTATGTATGTGCAATTGTGGGTCCAGAATCACCTTGGTACAATGAAATATATACATATTTACACACCCAATACATGTCACAAGATCTGTCCAGAAATCAAAAGAAGACCTTTATTCGTCAGGCATGTAGATACACCATTATAGCTGATACTTTGTACAGAAAGGGTTTCGATGGAACTCTTCTTCGATGTCTAGATGATAATGAAGCACACCTTGCTTTAAAAGAAGTCCATGATGGAATCTGTGGGGCTCACCAAAGTGGTCCACCATTGTCAAAGAAATTGTTGGGAACAGGGTATTATTGGCCAACAATGGAAAAAGATGCTTACAAGTATGTACAGAAGTGTAAACAATGCCAAATGCATGGAGACCTTATTCATGCACCAACACAAGATCTTCAACCCATCACATCACCGTGGCCATTTTCACAATGGGGATTAGATCTAGTGGGTAAAATCAACCCTAGTTCTTCTAATGGGCACAAGTTTATCTTGATAGCCACTGAATACTTTACTGAGTGGGTTGAGGCGATTCCTTTAAAATACGCCACTAGAAAGTAGATAGCAAAATTCATGCTCAACTACATTATATGTAGATACGAAATTCCAATGTGCTTTGTTACAGATAACGTACGTCCATTTAAAAACCAGGAAGTGAAAGAGTTGTGTGACAAATTCCACATACAATAGAGATTTTCCACACCATACTATCCACAAAGTAATGGACAAGCAGAGGCTAAAAATAAAACAATACTGAAAATTCTTAAGAAAGTAGTCACTAACACAGGACGAGACTAGCATCTCCAGTTAAATCTCGCTCTTTGGGCCTACAGAACAGGAGTACGCACACCTACAGGACCAACACCATATTCCTTGGTCTATGGGACACAAGCGATACTCCCCATTGAAATAGAAATACCATCTCTAAGAGTCTCCTTATAGAACATCATATCAGAGGAAGACTACAGGTTAGCAAGTTTACAAGAACTCGAAATCCTTGATGAAAAAAGACAAACAACATTTAACCATCTACAAGGATATCAAAATAGACTAAGACAAAGTTATAATAAACTGGTCCGCCCACGAAATTTTCAAGTGGGAGATCTAGTACTTAAAGAGAATAAAAGGAACCTAGAAGAACGAGAAAGGCTAGGGAAATTCGAACCTAACTGGCTGGGTCCTTTTATTATAACAAGGGTCATAGGCAATGGAGCTTATAATTTGGCTACCATGGAGGGAGATCCAATCTCTGACCCTATGAACAACATGCACCTTAAGCGATATTATACCTAAGGGCTGTTTAGTGTAGGTTTTATTTTCCGCATTGCATATCATATCATTTAAAACACAACATTACATGTAGTTTATTTTTTAGATGCATCGCATTCTTAAACTTTCCACATTTTCATATAGAAGCATCAATAAAACAAGGCAACTGTTCATGTTTATCATTTGTTTTCATTTTAGGAAAACAAGGGTCATCTCCTTTCTTAGACATGAAGTCTTTGAGGTTCTAAGGTCATTCATTCTCAACATTACCCTGTGACGATACTTTACTTATGGTTGGGTAGCAATTTCACTATTTGAGACTTGTTAACCCATAATATATCAATTGCTATATCTCACACATTAAGAAGATCTCTAATTCATTCTAGACACCTAATTGATCATATGACTAGTGAAAAATCTAAAATTCTACTTCAGCGCCACTGTAATTGTCACACCCAAGTAGGTTTCATTACTTACAAGTCAACGCAAGAAAAGAAAAAAAAAAAAAAAAGAAGAAGAAAGAAAAAGAGCTATGCCAAATATCGATCTCAAGGCAAATAGAGCAATGATATGTAACTGAAATATCATGCATATAAGTGCAACAAAAAGCTTGACTATGGGAACATGCAAGCAACTCCATCAGGGCTATGAACGCCTACTAGCAATGGAGCAATATTTGAGAAATTAAAGTCTATAACCTCGTTGGAGCTCTTAAGGCTTGCTGGCAGCGAGGCTCTATTCAGAATGCTTTTGAAGTTAGAAAAATCATGTAGCTAGTCATATAGGATGCTAAGGATCTTTAGTGAACACAAGAGAGAGAATTAACGCATTTGCACACACATGGGTAAAAGAAGATCAAAGTTTCAAGAACCAATGGGGAAGTTTTCCGCGTCTCCATTTGTAAATCCTAGTTACTAAGTGTGTTGAGATGAATGTTCCTAGGGACCTTAGGGATCGATTGACCGCTTATCTATGAAATGTTTTGCACCTCCATTTCAATTGGTGTATTCAAATGCAAAAATAAATACAGTCAACCTTGTTCGAATAGGAAATGCATCTTCATCTTGCACATTGCATTCACATAGGTCATATCAAAAATTCATTTGTCTCCACATACATTCTGTAGATCATCATGTCATACAAGTCTGCACATTGGGGGCATAATTGAAAAAAATCCAAAAAAAGCATATAAAGTCCTGAAAAAATCCAAAAAATCATATAAAGTCATGAAAAAATCCAAAAAATCATATAAAGTCCTAAAAAAATCCAAAAAATTGTATAAAGTCCTGAAAAAATCCAAAAACATTGAAAAACACAAAATCCAAAAACATCCATATACGATCCTGGAAAAAATCATCCAAACATTCAAATACAATCCTGAAAAAATCAACCAAAAACATTCAAATATCGATCTACATAATCCAAAAACATCGAAAAAGCTCTTGGAAAAGAACTAAAAATAAAAAATCAATCAATCAGAAAAACTTGCAATAAAATGTCTTGTGAGAAACAAATACCCTAGCAGATATCCAGCAAACACTTCGCACGAAGTTAACAAAGGATACGACTATCCAGTCAAACATTGACAATCAACTGATCAAACTATCTTATCAATCGTATCATATCCATATCAAAGTGATCATTATCTTGTCTTAAACAGAATAGGATACACTCGAAATCAGATAGGTCAGTCTTAAACGGGGTTTGCAATTTTCTGAGATCAGACATTATCAACCATCACATCAAACAACTGAGAACGAAGGCACAATGTCAGTATAGATGCTGAATTTTGTCTGGGTCAGTCTTTATCTTTTATCATTTGGCGATAGATATTGTTCCTATGCTACTTAAGGATGTCTACAAGTGACTAGAGGAGCTATGATGGGCATTATCTTTTTCTTTGTTTGTTGTTTGTGGTGTGAACCAATGAAATTCTAGGGAAATTGCTCTAGTGGGTGTTTGTGATAAGAGCCTTCACATCAAGGTGAAATCACCACACATACCTCGACCCCTAACGCAATTCCCAGAATGAAGGGTTCACTCCTTGTCTGCTACGTGTTTGTTTCTTCAATGAGATATCTTTACATCTTGGTTCCTTATACCCTGATGTACTAAAGCTTCATTGTTCAATAATAAGGCTCAGTGATGAAAATATATTGACGCAATAAAATATGTGACACGGGTTCATGATTCATTCAATTTCATTCTTATTCTCATCTCAATTGCTTATTGATAGTTTGTTGATTTCTCATCTTCTGTCTAAATTGCATTCTTTCTAACATTCTTTCTATCATCAATTTTTCTCTCTATCAATCTGACTAACATTTCTTCAACTTATATCTGAGTTAAAATTGGTTCAACCATTATCATAAAAGCATGCATCATTTTAGAGTTCATTTGCATTCATTATAGAGTTCATTATAGAGTTCATTTGCATTCATTATAGAGTTCATTATAGAGTTCATTTGCATTTCATCATTATAGAGTTCATTTGCATTCATTATAGATTCCATTCGCATTCATTATAGAGTCATTTGCATTCACTTGCATTCATTTACATCATTACTACATACATGTACTACCATTGCATTTAGAATCATATAGAATTAAAATAGATATGCATCATAAAACTCATAACATGATATAAAACATACATAGATCATTACCAAAACCCGCATGTCATATATATATATAACTCAAAAATGATAATGTGTGTGAATACAATAAATAAGCCTGAAGGCTTAGATAACATGATCAACCAACACTGCCTCTGTCAGTAGGTGGATCCTGTCCACTAGATCCTGCCCCAAGATGTCGAGGTGGTCCCATAACACCACCACTGCTAGTCTGTCGTGAAGTAGATCTACTCGATCTCCTCCCCATGTATGCACTAAAGCTAGGCTCTCTCTGACACTCAGGGACGACTCTCTCATATGCCTGCCGATAATAAATAGACTCCTACGTAGCAGTGAAATACCTATCTGCCTAGTTGTGCACATCTGTACTTGCTCTAAAAAGTTGATCGAAGGCATCCATAGTAATCTAACATCTCCGCACTGCCTCATCTCTCTCCCTTTGGAGACGATCTCGCTCGATATCTCGTCTGGTGACCTCGTCCTCCAAACTCTGAACCCACGCTCTAAGAGTCTCCAACTCATCATCAACATGTCCTCTCCCATCCTCAGCACCAGGTACATCCTCCAGCTCTGGCATATCCTCATCATCATCTCCATCCTCGCTGCTCGATGCATCAGAAGAATCATCACCATCCTCACTGCTAATAGACTCGGTGTCCCCACCAATATCTACATCCTCATCTTCATCATCTCCCCCATCTCCTCCCTCATCTCCCCCACCTCCTCCCTCATCTCCACCATCTCCTCCCTTAGCTCCACCCTCTCCTCCTCCTTAAGCTCTCTCCCCTGCATCTATCCTCAACCGCTGTCTAGGATGGTGAATCTACTGTGCTGTAATTGAAACAACGGGATCAGTCAAAGGCACTGGCCCGTGCCTAGAAAACCACACATCATACTCCGTCGTTGTCCCTAGATCCACTCCACCTCTACCCCAACCCCAGAGTAATGGTTGTAGAGAATCAAACTTAGCAGAAGCAACATGTGGCTATATGCACACACCCCAATCAGATACCTCTCGCGATACACGAGCAAAATAGGCAGTAACCATAGGTGTCACCTGTACCTCGCCGAACTATCTGAGAACCCGCCCTGGAAGATACATCTCAATAATCCGTTGGGTCTCAAAGGTCCTCCCAATAAGATATCTCTGTTGTCGGCAGAAAGACAAATGCACTACATCATCAGGCCAACTGGGGCAATCTAAGTAAGGTCTCCAAATAAAATGCTGCAATATTTCAAACTGATGTCTCCAGTACAAGGTGTTCCCCGAACCCCTGTGTCTGATACCTACTGTATACCTGAAGGCATAAGGCTCACCAGGCTGCAAGTCTACATGAATGATAGGCCTAGAAATAGAAATGTGCTCCCATGCCTATGTCTGAAGCAAAGTAACACCATAACTGATCAAATGGTATCCTAGATAGACTATACCATGCATCTGATAGTATAACATGGCTAGAAGACAAGGACCCCAGACATATAGTCGACAATGCACAATCATATCATGGAACACTCTGCCCCATCCAACTGGAAACCCATGACCTCGTCTATCAAGTATCAGTAAACCATTGACAACACTGCATAATACAATAGTCAAGTCATCATAGTCTAATCGGGCCCAAGGGATGTCATAACGGCCACTGATCTGCAAATCACCAATCTCACACTTGAAAAGTGCACATAGTCCAGCAATGCCATCATCGTGGTCATATATAACTCTCTCAGCATGAATGGGAATATGCAGTGTAGTCACATAAATCTGTCCACTTGATTAAATGAATATTTAATATTTATTTGATTATTTAACCATCAATTAATAATTAATTAAATTAATATATTTAATTAATTCATCTTAACCCTCTTCTCCTATTAATTAAATAAATTATTCAATTTATTTGATTTAATTCACTTAACCAAATTCAGACCATTAATTAAATAAATAAATCATATTTATTTAATTAAATCTTCTCTCACATTTAAATAAATTAATATTTATTTAAATTCCCCCAAAATCCCACCTCTCACATTTAAATAAATTAACATTTATTTAAATCACCTTTATCCTCCACCCACTTGTATTTTCCTACAAATGCAAGTTGCACAACTATTTTAAATAAATCATTTATTTAAATCACCTTTATCCTCCACCCACTTGCATTTTCCTACAAATGCAAGTTGCACAACTATTTTAAATAAATTATTTATTTAAAATCCTATTTCTCCTCACCCACTTGAAACCTTTAATGGTTTCCCTTAAAGTCTTCAAATTTAATGGCTTCCTTCTAGAGTCTTCTCAAACCTTTAATGGTTTCCCTTAAAGTCTTCAAACTTAATGGCTTTAAAGTCTTCAAACTTGATGGCTTCCTTCTATAGTCTTCTTAAGACTTTAATTGCTTCCCTTAAAGTCTTCAAGCCTTTAATGGTTTCCCTCAAAGTCTTCAAGCATTTTAATGCTTTATCTTCCTTTTTATCATTTAAATAAATTAATATTTATTTGAATATTTATCCAAATGCAAATTACACCATTTAATTCAAATAAATGATTTTATTTTAATTGAAAATACCAAAATTCCTCCCACTTGCATTTTCCTACAAAATCCACTTGCATGCCTAAACCCCTTCTAGATTCTTCTAAACCTTTCCTAATTAACCTAATCCATCCCCTAAATATTGTCACATTCCTAAGCAAATTGGAGTCACTTCTCAAAGACTCCAAAGTCTTTAAAAAGCAATTAATGATTTGTGTGTTCAACAAATTAACCTCTAAAGTCTTCCAAACCACTTATGGCTCTTACATGACCATTAATGGTTAATTCCACTTGCACCCATGGTTAAGGACTTTGACCCCTAACTTAACCCTCATGTAACCCATGTGTCTCTTCAAAGCATTTATTTCTTTGACTAGGGTAACCATCATGTCCCCTCAAGCATTTAATGCTCCTTATCTCTCCTCTCAAGCCTCCTCATGGTGACACTTGTCAACATGGGATTGGGTTGAAAGTCTCACATGGATTGAATATCTTTCAATCCTAACCCTTGTTAAGATTACTCAATCTTAACCCTTCATTTCCCCATTTCTTCTATAAATAGAACCCTTCTCCTCAAGCAAAGAGGAAGCATTAGAGTATTGTTGTTATACTGGCATTAGCATAGAGCTTTCTCATAGCATCACTATCTACACTTGCATAGCATTTGCTTATCATATTCAACTATCTTGAATCTCCATATGGCATCCATGGCTAGTGATAAAAGCTGAGAGCTACACTCATTTGGGACTTGGAGAGGAGAGGAACAAGGGAGGAGCAACTATGAGCATCTTGATTAGCTGTTTTATTCTATGTTTATATGCTTTCTATTTCATGCTTAATATCTCTCTTGATATGCTTGTTTAGGATAATCTTTTGTTGCTAACACTAACGTTTGTTTCTTGTGCTCTTGTGTGTGTTGCCATCAAACAGATTTTCTAATCCTTTTTGCAGAGCATCATTTGGTGAACCCGACGTGAATCCAAACACCAAAAAGATCAACTTTTTTTTTAACCAATAACATGTTTGAATGTTGAAAATGTCACACAGGTTGCGTTTTTGACACTATTTTGGCGCGTTTGACATTATTTTGGCGCTATTCACCCTGTTTTAGTGCTTTTGCCTTCTCTTGTCTTTCCCTTTCTTTTAGTGCCTTTGTGTTAAATAGCGCCTATGTTCAAACGTAGACTAGCGCTATTGTAACAGAACGTTGTACAAATCACCTTGTAACCAAAAAAAAAACCAAAAAAAAAAAAGGCTTGTAGAAGCCCACCAAATAGGCGGATTTTACTAACTATTTTTCTCTTTTGAGCAGATTTAAATTAGATTAAAAAGTAGATTTATATTTTTTACTAACTTGTTTTTAAAAATGAATTCACTTTTTATTTTGGTTTAAAATTAACTTCACATTTCAAATTTGGGCTTTTAAAAAAGAACCACACATTTGTTTGGGGCTCTTAAAAAGAATTTCATTGTTCCAAGGTAAAAAGAACCATAAACTTATACAAAACAACTTTATTTCTTGCAAGTTAGGAAACAAACTTCGTTTTGGTGCTTAAAATCAACAAAACAAAATTTATTTTCTTGCATCAACTTAAAAGAAATTTACAATCAACACTTTGTTTTGGGCGATCTAAAAAGAACAAGCCATTTTTCCTTCAAACTCAAAAACAATTTTATTTCAAGCAAGACGTGTTTTCAATTCAATTGACTAGGATTTCAAAGTTCCTAGTTTACAAAATATTTTGCCTTTGAAGTTAAAAAGAACACCATGACTGTTGGAGCAACATCTCCAAATAGTTAGATCACATTGCAATGACAGATTAAAAAGAACAAGTGTATTTCATGCTTGGCACACTTGTGCAAAGAGTTGGCCGAGTGGTCCTACTTCTAACACACACTATCCTCTCCCTTGGCTTTCGTGGTCC
This sequence comes from Cryptomeria japonica, assembly GCF_030272615.1. Taxonomy (NCBI): domain Eukaryota; kingdom Viridiplantae; phylum Streptophyta; class Pinopsida; order Cupressales; family Cupressaceae; genus Cryptomeria; species Cryptomeria japonica. The sequence continues at coordinate 194,118,549 of NC_081406.1, forward strand.
TAGGTGCAAGAGAAAAGTGTTAGTAACACTCAAAATTTTATCTTTTTAAAAGAGGCCTGCCAAGAGACATATCACTCTTGGGAACGACCTCGCGCGGTAAATCCTTCGAGCCGCTATAGAAATCAGGTGAGAGCGAAAGCTGTAGCCTTGGGTATAGCTGTTCCTACAGTGTAACTGGCTGAAAGGACAAATGGGCCCCACCACCAGTTACAAGGCTCTTAAGTGAGTCACTGCAGAATGAACTTATGTCCAAAAACATTGAACATGACTAAACACCTTTAAGTAGTAGCCCACCCGTTCTACTGATTGAGGATATTTGTGATATAATTTAGTGCAAGAGCATAGATGGTTTTGCTGCCAAGATACTCACCGTACATATTTCCTTGAGTAGAAACATAGCTTTTTGAAAAGTCACTGGTGGCTTGATAAAAGTGGTGACTCCCCCATCATAGGGATCATCTATTTGTTATGCTCGTGCAAGACTTAGTATATCACATCCTTACCTGCCACGGCGGGATTCATAAGGTATATAGTACCAAAGTCGAAGAAATATCAAGATGTGGGCTAAATTTATCACAACTGGCCATTTGACCTTAGGGATAAAATGTGTTTGAAGTGTGTTCATTTTAAAGACCAAGTACAAATTGAGCCGACTTCAGGCTTTGGAAATACACCTTAAAATACATCTAAAGGAAGGGTCATATACAAGTCCAAGGATTGGGTTGATCTAGACCCATACTCATTTGTGCCTTTTAGGCAACATTCTTGTGTTTGTGTGCTTGCTTTGTTTTCTTGTCAAAAGAAAAATCAGAAAATCACTTCCCAAAACAAAGTATTCATCCAACCAAATATCTATCAAAACAACCAAAAAAATCAAAAACAAGGTACAAACAACAAAGAGTCAAATTTTATGACCATTCTTCACATCTTGCTAAAGAAGAAGCATCATCAGAATATCAACTTGAAAAGAAGACCATTGAGCTCAAAGGCTTTGATCAAAAGGAGGAAATTCTTCTATATAAATAGACAAATCTTTGTCTCACATAGAGTCTTTCTGCGTCACATGCGTCTCTACCTTCAAGGAAAAAAAAATGAATTTGATTCCGAATCATTGAACCGCAGAGCTTTTATGCAATATAGAGCTCTGAGTTATCACAAAAACCAAGGAGGAAAGATTAATCCCAACTTCTTCCCAAACGTCTGTATCACATACAACACAGCTCGAGAAATACCACCAACACCCGAAAGGGAAGAGATAGAGTTTGTCCCATTTGTAACAAAAAGTTTTTATTGAAGTTGAAAACATTTTCATCCATCATCTCACTCATACATCATCACTTCATCATCAATCCATCCCAACTCTCAAAAAATTAAGAGGTTCTTGTCCCAAGTTCTCTTTTAGATATTGCTTGAAATCAAACACATCACATCACTTTTTAGATTGTTTCTACATCTAGGATAAGCTCATCCTAAGAGACACATCTATGCAGGTTAAAACTAGTTCATGAGTGAATCCTCTCATTACTAGGTAGTTAAATCTGTAACACATCTCAGATTTCTCTACACCTTATCACATCAAAACTTATCAAACAAACAAGCAATTCAAAGAAGGAATTTCGATTACATCCACCTTAAAGGTGCTAGAGATCCACGTGCAACACAATTTACCAACCATCAATCTCTCATTTCATCAAAAACTCATCATCATTTTCACACAACTTCAACAAAAAGCTTATAAACAAAATGGCCCAAACCCGATCACAGTCCAGGCAACGAGAAATAGAAAGGGAAGAAGAAGAAGAGGAAAATCTCAATGAATTTCAAGAAGCACTTGGAGGAAATGCAGATGACGAAAACCCAAGTACTCCCACTTCTGCAATAATAGAAAGGGCTCAGCATAACCCTCTCTTTAACATATTTTTTGACGAAATACTCAGGAGCAATGCGGACGCTCACTTCTTAAGACTCGCTCAAGAAGGAGCAAAACTCCCCTCTGACTTTGATCTTGCCCAATTAAGAAAAGCATCAGAAAGACAAAGTCACCATGAAGAGGAAAGAGGTAGAGATCCCATCAGATATAACATTTCTCGAGGTAACCCACCACCTCCTCCTCCAAATGAAATGGAGATGTTGTGGCAACAAGTCGAGAATCTCGCCCAACAGCTTCATAGTGGTGTCAAGACTAACCAATTCTCACTCAATGACATTTTTCCCTATCCTTTTGATAGGAATCTTTACATGCCACCATTTCCACGAGGGTTCGAAACACCCAAATTTGAAAAATATAGAGGAAAGGGGGATCCCCGCGATCATGTCCAAGAATTTCATTCCGCTTGTCTCGAAGTAGCATATGAAGACACGTACCTAATGCGCCTTTTTCCCCAAAGCTTGGGAGGAACAACCACATCATGGTTTTCCCGACTACCAGGTGGCATTAGAACATTTGAGGAACTTATCCAAAAATTTCTCCCTCGTTACTCTCATAACATTGAACGCGACATCACCATGGCTGATTTGTGCAACACCAAACAAAAACTAGGTGTACTATTCTCAGTATTCTTGCAACAATGGCGCCAAATGTCTAGCAGACGTTCTCTCCAGTTACCTGAACGAGAACTAGTGGAAATATTCATTTCCAACTTAAACGAAGAAATGGAATTTCACCTGGATGTCAAAGACACAGACTCTTTTAATGATATGATCACCAAGGGTTTAAAATGTGAACGGGCACTCATCAAGAAAGGACTCATCAAAATCTTTAATGAACCAAAAGATGGTCCTCGCCCGCACTTCAATAGTGATAAACCAAGCTTCTGGAATAAAAACAAGAATATCGTCAACGATGGGGTTGTGGATGCCCGGACTATCCAAAACGCACAACCTGTGGTTCGGTTTGCAGGACAAAATCCTCCACCTCAAAACAACACAAATGTTCCTTCTAATCAAGGTCGCATCACATCTCACGATGAACCTAGACCTCGTCAGCAAAAATAGAAACGCACATACATTCCCTTAGGGGAACCCATTGAAACAGTATTGCGACAACTCATTTCTCAAAATTTGGTCACTCTACCTAAACTATCAAACTATGAGCCTCAGGTCAAACCGGCATGGTGGAGAGATACTGAACACTGTGAATTCCATCAAGGGAGAGGACACAAGACAAGTAATTGTCACCGATTGAAAGATCTCATTCAGGATCTTATTGATCGAGGAGAAATTGAAATTGAAGGACATGACCCAAAAACAACCAATAATGATCATCTGATGTTCAAAAATCCACTTCCATCACAAGATCAAAGGGGTCCTTCCACTTCCAGGTGAGGCACTGATACCACTGATTATACACAGGTTGCGTATAATTACACTATAAATCATCTGTATGATGCCAATGAACAAGTTGCAGCTATAACCTTCAAAAATCCCAACTCAAATTGCAATGTTGTTACGCGCCGCGGCAAAGTTACCATAAAGGTAGCTCCACAAGGCACCACCTCCATACCAAAGCAGTACAATCTTGTGGAACAATTAGACAAAACCCCTGCACTTATATCCATTTTAGAGCTTTTGCGTCTATCGCCATCTCATAAAACTATCTTGGATCAAGCACTCCAAGAGGCGTCAGTCCCTGCAAACCTGAATACAGACCAATTTCAAGCAATGGTTGGAAGTCTAAAGTCATCACCTTGTCTCACTTTTTCTGAAAGTGACAACTCTTCCTTCCAGCAACCTCATAACGCTTTGCTACACATTGAAGGCTTTATCAACCAACACAGGATCAAGCGAGTCTTGATCGATAATGGAGCAGGCCTGAACATTTGTACACTACAGTTGGTCACAGCATTGGGCTATGCGGTAGAATCAGTGGATCCTCATAAGAAGATCACAATCAAAGCCTATGATGATGCAAAGCGTTCATCCAAAGGAGCTGTGGTACTACCAATCCGTGTGGGCCCTGTGGTAAAGCACATCATCTGTCAGGTTCTGGACCTTCCTCTACCATACAATCTATTATTAGGGAGACCTTGGATACATGCCATGCAAGCCGTTCCATCTACCTACCATCAATGTATCAAGTTCCCACATAACGGTGTAGAGATCACAATTTTGGGCGATGCAAACCCCTTTGCATTTTGCCATAATATCAGCCATCAACCAGAGATTACTGTTCCTAATAATAGAGAAGCCATTTCCTCCACATCATATATAAGTCTAGCCTCTCTTGCCAGTTCAAACACCACTATACCAAAGCAAGAAAAGCTTAAGATGAAAATAGCAGAGGAAGGTCCCGAGGAATACAACTTGAGTCAACTCTTTTGTGTGGGACAGATGCCCACTTCTCCTAGAACACATGGTAAACCACAACAGTTACTCCAGCAACCACTAATCACGCCCGCATGTGCTTTGACGCCTTTCATCCTTGGAAAGAGTCAAGAAGAAGAAACCCAAGATGAGGACTTAGCAAAATGGATCTATAAAGATCCCATCACCACTGATCTACCACAAGTTAAACTTCCTACGGATCAGTATGGCAAAGGTCTCCTCATTATGCAATGAATGGGATATGATGGTCAGAGTGCTTTGGGATATTGCAAACAAGGACAACATGAACCTCTGCTGCCGGAATACAGGCCTAGGCTTTGAGAAAGAAATCTTTCCTAAACTCAGATTCAAAGGAAAACCCAGCAAACCATTATGTCAACCTACTGCAAAAAGGACACCTTTCATCATTAAAGCAGCCTCAAGCACCATCCTGACTGCCCCATCGAGGCTCACAACCCCAACACAACCATCTACAATACCAATCATCCCACCAAACGAACCAGTAATCCCATCCATAGTAACATTAGCAGCAGCAACTGTATCAGAACCCGCAGCAGCATCTATGGCACCAGCAGTTCCAGCAGAAGCCACTGAGTCAATATTACCAATACTCCCTGTACTAGATTCTTTAATCCCCATCAATCTTCCTGCAGCACCGATCACTACAAAGGTACATCAACCAATCACACCTGCAGTATTCAATTCAAAAGACATCCCAGTATGGTATAGTAATCGGATGCTAGAAAGTGACTTAGAGACCGACTCACATGAGTGGGAATTTGATTCTATACAACTTAACACTTCAGATGAGGAGGACACATCACTACCTCCACCACAAAAAGACATCCCTGTTTACGGAGAAGCACAGATAAAGACCACTTGGGTTCTTGAACTAGAAACATCTTCCACAGACCCTACGTCTCATCCTACGCCTGATTCTGACAGGGAGAGTACCATTAACGACCTTCACCATAACGTCTTAACCCTCACTGATACATCTAACGCACTTAACCTAATCGATGAAGTAATGCCCATTATCCACCCTGAACTCATCGAATGGAACCAACCAAATCTCCCATGTCTTGAATTCTTCCAAAATGATGAGGCCATCATTAACTTTTTGGAATTAAGGGATAACCTACCAAGCGGGGATCACAAAGCTAGATTCGCCATAGAACTTAATAGCGCAACATACTTCGGGGTGGATTGCAAACCTTTCAGCTGCAAAAATATAACAATAAAACATGGATCTTCCAGTGAAAACCACACTGTGGCACTGTTTGATCTGACAAAAGTAAAAAGAAAGAGTGTATCCAATGGTGAAAACCTCTCTGAGGCGCTTGAGGATGAAGGGTTTGACATTCTCCCTACTAGTACAAAATAGGAATGATCAACGATTCGCATCGAGGAAACCAAAGAATACAATGTGGGGACTCCTGAAAATCCTCATCTCATACATCTAGCATCTCTTCTCACTCCAGAAGAACAACCTAAATTTATAGAGTTCTTCCAGAAGCGTCAGATCAACTTTGCATGGTCATATGCAGACATGCCTGGGCTTGATCCTGATTTAGTCATGCATCACCTCACTGTAGCAAAAGGAGCCAAACCTATCAAGCAAAAGCTTTGCAAGATGCATCCTCAGATTGTGGTGCTAGTCAAAATAGAACTCAAGAAACTCCTAGATGTTGGTTTCATTAGACCAATTGATTATGCAGATTGGATCTCCAACATTATGCCTGTCGGCAAACCAAAAGGGGGCATCCGCATTTGTACTGACTTCAAAGATCTGAATAAGTCATGTCCTAAGGATGACTTCCCCCTACCAAATATCGACATCATAGTAGACTTGACAGCAGGACATGCCATGCTTTCACTCATGGATGGCTTTTCAAGATACAATCAAATAAAGATCGCACCAGAAGATCAACATAAGACAGCCTTCACATGTCCATGGGGCACATACTGCTGGAATGTAATGCCTTTTGGTCTAAAGAATGCAGGAGTGACCTATCAACGAGCAATGACTACTATCTTTCATGATATGATGCATACCATAATGGAAGATTATGTTGATGACTTATTAGCAAAATCACTCACTAGAGAAGGTCATTTGGACATATTAGAGAGAATCTTTGATAGACTGGAACAATATCATGTTAGACTCAACCCAAAGAAATGTGTCTTTGGAGTAACCTCTAGGAAACTTCTAGGATACATTGTCTCAAGCAAAGGCATCGAGGTCGATCTAGCAAAGGTTAAGGCAATCATGGACATGCCACCTCCAAAGAATATCAGTCAGCTAAGGACATTACAAGGATGGCTTCAATCCATCCAAAGATTCATTGCACAACTGGCTAATAAGAGTCACCCATTTACACACCTGCTACAAAAGAACATCCGCTTTCAATGGGATGCCCGATGCCAGCAAGCATTTCAGATGCTTAAAGACTATCTCATGAATCCACCATTGCTGATGCCACCAGATCCAAGTAGACCGTTGTTACTCTATATCTCAGCAACAAGTACAGCATTGGGTGTACTACTGGCACAACATAATGCAGAAGGAAAAGAGTGTGCTGTTTACTACATCTCTCGCACACTAGTGGGCTATGAACTCAATTACACGCCTATTGAGCGAGTTTGCCTAGCAGTAATCTTAGCAGCCACTAAACTGAGGCACTATCTGTTAACACACAAAGTACAACTCATTGCAAAGATTGATCCACTCAAGTATTTACTCAGCAAAGTAGCATTGACAGGCCGCTTGGCCAAATGGGTGATGATTCTAAGTGAATTTGACATCGAGTATGTAGACCGTAAAGCTATCAAAGGGTAAGTTATTGCAGATCAGTTGGCCGATGCACCACTCATAGATGAGCATCCTCTCATTTCCAATTTTCCAGATGAAGAGATATTCATGATCACAACAGCACAACCATGAAACTATACTTTGATGGTTCGTACACTAGACATGGATCAGGGGCAGGCATTCTGTTTATCACACCTCAAGGTGACAGCATCCCGAAGTCTTACAGGCTCACATTTCCATGCACCAACAATATAGTAGAGTATGAGGCCTTGATCATAGGACTCAGGCTAGCCATACAATGGAAATTACAAGAACTACAAGTATATGGTGACTCCCAACTGGTCATTTGACAAGCAACAGATGAATATTAGACCAAGGATGATAAACTCATGCCATATAAGCAAATGGTGGACAAACTAAAGACATCATTTACTACTATTACTTTTGAGCAAATACCAAGAGATCAGAATCAAGCTGCTGACACTATGGCTACCATCGCATCTCTCCTAGATCTTCCACAAAATTCAACACGCTACGAGTTCTTGGTAGAACAGCTTTGGATCCCCGCTTATGATATCCCCGAATATGAAATGATATGTCACCTTGTTGGTTCTGAATCCCCATGGTACGGTGAATTCTACACCTACCTCCGCGATCACACCCTTCCTCCCAACCAATCGAATAACCAACGTAAAACCTTCATTCGCCAAACTGCTCGATATACCATTATTGCCAAAACCCTATACGGACGCGGTCTTGATGGTACTCTCCTTTGATGTCTGGAACAAGGTGAGATAACAAAGGCCTTGGAAGAGGTACATGAAGGAATTTGTGGAACCCATGCAAGTGGTCCATCACTAGCCAAGAAACTCCTGCGCAATGGATACTATTGGCCATCTATGGAAAAAGACTCCTACTACTTTGTCAGGAAGTGCAAGAAATGTCAAGTTCATGGTGACCTGATACATGCACCAGCATAGGAATTGCAACCAATCACAACACCATGGCCTTTTTGTCAATGGGGCCTTGACCTTGTGGGTAAGATTCATCCATCTTCATCTAATGGCCATAAATTCATTATTACCGCCACCGAATATTTCACAAAGTGGATCGAAGCTGTTCCACTTACCCAAGTCATCGGCAAGCAGATCGCCTCATCCATCCTCAACTACATCATCTGCCGGTATGGTGTGCCCATGTCCATCATCATAGATAACGTTCTTCCTTTCAAAAATCAGGATGTCCGTGAACTTTGTGAGAAATTTCACATCCAACATCGCTTTTCCACCCCCTATTACCCACAAGGCAATGGTTAGGCCGAAGCATCAAATAAAAACATATTAAGAATCCTCAAGAAGACAGTCAATGATGTCGGCCGTGATTGGCATGTTCAACTAAATCCAGCGCTATGGGCATATCGAACTAGCATTCGAACCCCTACAGGTGCAACTCCTTATTTGTTGGTCTATGGTGCAGAAGCTATCTTGCCTATTGAGGTTGAGATACCATCATTATGGGTTTCCTTGCACAATCTCATCGATGATGAAGCATATAGAGTATCCCGTCTTCAGGACTTAGAGTTACTCGATGAGAAGCGACAAGCTGCATACAATCACCTCAAAGCCTATCAGCAGCGCATGAGCAAAAGCTATAATCACCGAGTTAGATCTCATACATTTGAGGTAGGTGATCTTGTTCTACGAGAGAATCCTCACAACCAACCAAACAGAGAACATCAGGGCAAGTTTGAATCAAACTGGCTGGGCCCATATGTTGTCACTGCTGTGTTCGGGTCCGGGGCATATCAGTTGGCTACATCAGAAGGAGAACCGCTCGCAGATCCAATCAACAGCATGCACCTAAAACAGTTTTATACCTAATCTGTACAGAGCATCAAGCTCCCCTGCATACCAGAAAATACCAAAAACATTCAAAAAAATATCTTGAAGAAATACAAAAACATTGAAAAAAGTAAAGAAAAATCATGCATCCAAACGGTGAACAACCACTCCGATGGCACCTTGGGTAAGTGCGATGGTGAAAACCTGGCAAACAGGTGCCACTCGTAAAGACAATGGCTCCAGTATCTTTCAGATTCATTGCAATCACATTCATGCATCCACACATCCATCCATCTAAACCATGGCTTGTTATTTGATCTGTAATCAAAGAAAGTACTTCATGTGTCTTGCATCCCGCTTTGTCATAGTCATGTCTACACTTGGGGGCAATGCCCTTAAATCTAGTTGGTGGAAGTGAATTCTACATTATTGATGATTCATTGGGTAAAACATTCAAAACTATTTCACAAAATCCAAAAACATTCAAAACTATTTCACAAAATCCAAAAAAAACATTCAAAAATGACTCACAAAATCCAAAAACATTCGAAACAATTCAAAATCCAAAAACATCAGAAAACATAAAAAAAATCAAACAAAAAAAACATGGCAATACATTGTACATACCCATCTGAGCAGATCCCAAACAAACATTGTGACATACTTAACAAAATGACCATTTATCAATCAAACCAATCAACATCAACAATCAAACTGTCTTCAACAAGGATGCATCATTCCTTACCAAAGCAAAGACAAAAGTGACGTTTTCTTTGACAAGAAAATTATGTTAAGCTATCAAATACTTGGTTGATTTGTGAGTACAATCGTTTGTTTATCTGTATCAGGATCTTGTAGCATTGTTTTGTATCGTTTGCGCATTATTTCTGATGAAGTACTGGGGCATGTACTAATGGTGTCTACGTGGGAAGTTCACCAAGCTACGTGATCTTATGCAAAATGCAGTCATAGATCACTACGGCTTGCTGACTACAGCGTATACCTTGACCATATGAGCATGAACCATTACCAAGGATCCATATTCTTTATTCTTTATGTATATACTGTTTGTTTGCAGGTACAATGCTTTTTCTTTGGTTCCTCTTACCTCATCCAAACTGGATAAAGGTTTTATCTCTTATTACGGTATGCACTTGTCTCAGGATATGATCAGTCTAAGATCAAGGAGGACGATCCAAGTCATGCATGAAAGGAGATAATCCTTGCCTATTCTGCAAGCAATACTCAGGTCAACTTGATCCATTATATCAAGTTGCTTGTATTAACTTGCTATATCAAAATCCATGTAAGAAATACTCTGGTCATCTTGAATCTTTATGTCAAGTTGCTTGTATTTTCTTACAACATTTTAAAGCTCAGTGATGAAAAATAAAGCACCATGGATCATCATTCCATCTCATTTGTATATATTGCATTCCATTGCATTCCATCCATCCATACATTCATAAATAGCTACATATCATTCATACATAGTAATGACAATGGATACTCTATTTTCCTCTTCTTCCATAGGAATGTAATAGGTCCTCCATTTCTTCTATCTAACATTGAACCCCCCCCACCCTCCCCATCTCAATAATCACCATCACATACCCTACATCGTGTCCCAATCAACCTAATCAAGCCACGTTCATCACCATCCATCTCCAAATAGGAGGGATTGTGTTTCCTATCCTAAGTCATCCAATAAGTCAAGAAAGTTACTCTATCTGCATAGGTACATCAACTCACGCACACCTAGACTATCAACAGATACTCTGATCAAGTATCTTCGGGTCTCAATAGGTAATCGATTATGGCAAACCTAGACTACAACAGGCATTTATCATAATGATCTAGTCTCAACGGGGCTGCTATGATTCACCACAACCATCCATCCCACGCACACACTATCAATTGATCAACCAATCAAACACAATCCAATGGACAATTACATCAATTATCTAAGTCTCAACGAGTATTTTGCTTCAGATACGTTGACTTCATCGGGCAATTACATCAATTGTCTAAGTCACCATCAGGTCACTTTGATTCACTTACTCAGACTTTATCTTGTCCAAGCGACCAACTAACATCAACTATCACGCTTTGACTTGATCGGGGCAATTAAACCGATTGCACCAGATTGTCCAACCAATTTTGATCAATTGTATAGCATCAATCCAAACCCCACACTACATTTGCACCGTATCTCCTGCATAACCTACGGGTACTCATTGTCTTGTTGTTTCTCCGTATTCACTCTATTTTTCTTCCATTCTTTCACTGTTGTTGCTAATTTCTTCTATTCTACTTCCCCTCCACTTCTTGTTCTTTTTCGAGAGATCGCCCGATTTTTTGAAATTTTTTGGCCCATCTCTCGAGGGGGCATACCACCCACTAAATTAACATTTATGGGCATATTTCTTCACACCTATTTTTCTTTCTTTGAAATGACGCGATAAACCCCGCACCGTCTCAAAGAGGGGCAAACGTAGTCACATAAATCTGTCCACTTGATTAAATGAATATTTAATATTTATTTGATTATTTAACCATCAATTAATAATTAATTAAATTAATATATTTAATTAATTCATCTTAACCCTCTTCTCCTATTAATTAAATAAATTATTCAATTTATTTGATTTAATTCACTTAACCAAATTCAGACCATTAATTAAATAAATAAATCATATTTATTTAATTAAATTTTCTCTCACATTTAAATAAATTAATATTTATTTAAATTCCCCCAAAATCCCACCTCTCACATTTAAATAAATTAACATTTATTTAAATCACCTTTATCCTCCACCCACTTGTATTTTCCTACAAATGCAAGTTGCACAACTATTTTAAATAAATCATTTATTTAAATCACCTTTATCCTCCACCCACTTGCATTTTCCTACAAATGCAAGTTGCACAACTATTTTAAATAAATTATTTATTTAAAATCCTATTTATCCTCACCCACTTGAAACCTTTAATGGTTTCCCTTAAAGTCTTCAAACTTAATGGCTTCCTTCTAGAGTCTTCTCAAACCTTTAATGGTTTCCCTTAAAGTCTTCAAACTTAATGGCTTTAAAGTCTTCAAACTTGATGGCTTCCTTCTATAGTCTTCTTAAGACTTTCATTCCTTCCCTTAAAGTCTTCAAGCCTTTAATGGTTTCCCTCAAAGTCTTCAAGCATTTTAATGCTTTATCTTCCTTTTTATCATTTAAATAAATTAATATTTATTTGAATATTTATCCAAATGCAAATTACACCATTTAATTCAAATAAATGGTTTTATTTTAATTGAAAATACCAAAATTCCTCCCACTTGCATTTTCCTACAAAGTCCACTTGCATGCCTAAACCCCTTCTAGATTCTTCTAAACCTTTCCTAATTAACCTAATCCATCCCCTAAATATTGTCACATTCCTAAGCAAATTGGAGTCACTTCTCAAAGACTCCAAAGTCTTTAAAAAGCAATTAATGATTTGTGTGTTCAACAAATTAACCTCTAAAGTCTTCCAAACCACTTATGGCTCTTACATGACCATTAATGGTTAATTCCACTTGCACCCATGGTTAAGGACTTTGACCCCTAACTTAACCCTCATGTAACCCATGTGTCTCTTCAAAGCATTTATTTCTTTGACTAGGGTAACCATCATGTCCCCTCAAGCATTTAATGCTCCTTATCTCTCCTCTCAAGCCTCCTCATGGTGACACTTGTCAACATGGGATTGGGTTGAAAGTCTCACATGGATTGAATATCTTTCAATCCTAACCCTTGTTAAGATTACTCAATCTTAACCCTTCATTTCCCCATTTCTTCTATAAATAGAACCCTTCTCCTCAAGCAAAGAGGAAGCATTAGAGTATTGTTGTTATACTAGCATTAGCATAGAGCTTTCTCATAGCATCACTATCTACACTTGCATAGCATTTGCTTATCATATTCAACTATCTTGAATCTCCATATGGCATCCATGGCTAGTGATAAAAGCTGAGAGCTACACTCATTTGGGACTTGGAGAGGAGAGGAACAAGGGAGGAGCAACTATGAGCATCTTGATTAGCTGTTTTATTCTATGTTTATATGCTTTCTATTTCATGCTTAATATCTCTCTTGATATGCTTGTTTAGGATAATCTTTTGTTGCTAACACTAACGTTTGTTTCTTGTGCTCTTGTGTGTGTTGCCATCAAACAGATTTTCTAATCCTTTTTGCAGAGCATCACGCAGTATACGCCATACATCCTCTAGCGTAATGGATGCCTCACTAGTCAGAAGATGAAAAGAACGGGTCTCGGAATGCCACCACTCTATCAAAGCTGTAATCATTGCACTGTTGGCCATAACTTCTGGAAAATGTAAAACATGGTATAGACCAAGCTGTCGGATATGCTCAATCTCCTCATCCGGTAAGTCAGCTCGAAGATCAAGTCCACTAGGTCTGCTATGTCGGCAGTATAACACTCCAATGTTCTCTTGCAACGAGAAAATTATCAAAATATCAGATATCGGATCCCAAAAAACTTACAAAATTTCAAACGCATGACAAAAAAAATTACATATACAATGAATGCATGACAATTATGACTTATGCGGTACAAATAAGACTCTTGTGTAATGATTAAAGCTAATGCATAATGAAATGGGCGCATGCGTAACGATTAACACTTATGCGTAATGATATACATGATTCCAGCATGATAACACAAATGCATAACACTTAGGACGCATGCGTAGCATTTAAAGCGTTTGTGGTACACTTAACACTAATGTGTGAAAATCGACAAGCGATTGCGAAACAAATAGCAAAAATTGATCATGGAAATTGTTTTGAAAAATAGACGTAAAACAAGCATAAATCGGGAAAAATTTGGAAAAATACCATGCCGCCAGTCCCGAGAGGTCTCTGATATGAACGTACTCTATCAGATAGGTGCAATTGAGCTCTATAACCAGCCATGATGATCAAATACTCAGAAAAAAGCACACAAATTGCAGAGAAAACCAAGGAATTGCCAAAGTGCAAATGAGCAAATGAAAACCTAAAAATCTCTATTTATAGCTCAAAATTAGGGTTTTCGGACACCTTGACACTGATGGTCCCCGCTAGCTTCAAACAACTAGTAGCCTACCCAAACGATCTCGAAATCACACGAAATTTTACACCCTTGCTCATTTGATTGATATCGAAAACATGGTCTCAATTTTGGAATTTTCCGTCCGTCTTTTTTGAGGGGGCATATTTACACTATATAGCAGTACCAAGGCATACTAGGGCAAAAATTTTCGTTTTCTTTGAAACAGTGTCATTCTGACTTTGTCTCAAAGAGGGGCAAATGTAGACACCTAAAAATGTCTCATTGATCATGTACTAATTATTCCTCTAATTGATTAAATAATCTTTATTATTTAATTAATTTAATTAATCTATTTCTTCTAATTTCATATTTCCTCATCATCTTATTAATTATTCTATTTTCCTATTCTTTAATCATTTTAATCATTTTCTAATATTAATTAAATATTTATTATTTAATTAATTATGGTTAATTCCCCAATTTAAATAATCTTTATTATTTAAATAAATTGCTAATTATTCAATATTAATTAAATATTTATTATTTAATTAATTGTGATTTAATTCTTTTAATTTAAATAATCTTTATTATTTAATTAAATTCCATTTCTAAATAATTAAATAGTTTCTTTAAATTATTTAATTAACTAATTAATTCTTCTAAATTCTCCATTTCCAAATCCCCAAATTCTAATTTCATTTAATTTTATATTCTTCTAATTTCTTCCAAATTCAATTACATGTGCATGATTTCAAAAACCAAATTGAAAGTCAAAGTTCTAAATATATTCAAATACTAAATTGAATTAAAATAAATTCAATTATTTGAATAAATATCATGCAAAGATTAAATTAATAATCTAAATCTAAATGCAAGCACATGCTAAATTAATTAATTCAATCAATTAATTAATTAAATTATTTATCTCTTCAGCTTCTATTTCCATCTTTCAATTAGCTTTTTCTAAATTAAGCTCTTTGTGTCATCTTCTTTATTTCCTCCAATCATTCTTTTTCTTCCCTCGGTCAGCTTTTTCTCAATCAGTTGACTCAATTAATCTATTCAATCCATTGAGTTTCACTCCTACAATCAGTAGTTCAATCTATCAATTTTCATTTGAGCTCACCTGAGTTCACACCTCTTGATCAATCTGTTCCACCCTTCAATCAATCTCATCCATTTTTTTATAAATTGAGCATCCAATCTCCATTTTCAACAATCACGAACTTTGAATCTTTGTGTCACTTGCAGGTTACCAGCGCAATATCTGAGAGCCATCATACCACGAAGAGGAGAAGAGCAATGGAAGTTCTACATAGTCACGGAATAGGGAGTTTTTATTGATTTCATTTATAATTCCTATTTTCCTTGGTTGTGTTATTTTATTGTATTGTTTGTTAAATTCTAATTATGATAGGCATTCGTGATTTCCCTTGTTTCTAATTGATTACTTTATTAATAGAAGATGAATTTTGCATCCCACAATTAATACTAATATTTGATTGAGTGAGAGATTATATAGAATATTTTGATCTTCTTGCAAGAAGAGTTGAAAAGAACATCTAGAGTAGAGGTGGAAAAGTTATCAAGCACAAAATTTAAGCTCTAGAAGCTCAATATGGAGGACATGATTATGGGATAAAATATCCAAATCAAAACCTACTACTATGTTCTAAGGGTCTCATTAGACTCTTTTATCAATTTAGTATTGTTGAGCACATATGAAGAGATCACTGCAACACTTATTTAAAATAAATTGATAGATTTATATCAACCTAAATCTCTATTTAAAAAAATATTTTAAGACAGAAGATATGTACTCTCAGAATGGTGGATTTATGGGTAAAAACTTAAATGTGTTTAATATAGTTGTTACCTAGTTGCACTCCACTAGAGTAAAAATAGAGGAGGAAAAGGATTGTATGATTTTTTTTTATTCTTTGCTAGATTCATAGGACCACTTATTTATGGATAATGGAAGCACTACCACCAATGTAAAAATG
This sequence comes from Cryptomeria japonica, assembly GCF_030272615.1. Classification (NCBI taxonomy): domain Eukaryota; kingdom Viridiplantae; phylum Streptophyta; class Pinopsida; order Cupressales; family Cupressaceae; genus Cryptomeria; species Cryptomeria japonica. The sequence continues at coordinate 194,134,616 of NC_081406.1, forward strand.
GATGAAGTGGTGACATCATTTATTTCCAAAGAAATACATTAAGAAATAATTTTAAATTTACTTAAGAGGCCCTAATTGTTCATTTATTTTGAAGAAAGAAGAAGGAAAAGAAGAAAGTCAACTCTATATAAAAATCTCATGGGAGTTCTAGATCTCTTAGTTCCTTATAAGTCCGAGGAAAAATGGTGGAACTATATGAGAAGACTACCATTCCAAAAATATTGTGAGGAAAAGAAAAATAAAAAGAGAGATTATGAGGAAAAGAAAAATAAAAAGAGAGATTATAATGATTATTTTGAGAAGGCCTCCCATGATGCCCATGCATTATAAGGTATGTGGTAGAATGACTAAATGCATATTGTCACATGACCTCACATTGGGGTTACTTTACAAAATATGAAGAATTTACAATGGTAGGAAGATGTACCTTGGAGATGATTCTCATCTAGATATTTTTTATTGTGGAAGAGTTCCAATTTGATTTCTTGATGGATGAGTGAAGGGAATCAATGGTGTACCAGGTATATCCTTGGTTTGAAAATAAACTATTTTCTATAAGTAAATTGAATGATTAAGATGTGTAAGTTATTTTCTTAAGTGGAAGGTGAAATATGGCTAAAGGATCTATGGTTCAAGTACTAAAGGTGTTCAAATAGGCACTCGATTTAAGTTGGGTGTATGCATAGTTTAATACAATAGTTCATATCTTCATGTAGTGAAGAGATGCATAAACTCTTCCCCTTCACAATTGAAACCAATAACAAAGATGAGTGTTGCATCCACTTTCAATGATCATTCTTTCTAGATACCAAAGGTTTCTCATGACTTGGAGATTAAGCTTCTTGTAGACAAAACTATATTAATTGGCATAATCTAATGGGCCTAAGGATATTAAAAATAAAATTTGTATTAAGGGCCAAAAAATTGTAAATTGAGTTAATTTTTTTGAACATTGTGGTTATGAAAAATAAAACCATTTTTAATGTTATTCTATTTCTCATAAATCTTCTAAGGTATTAGATGATATTTTATGATATTTGTGGTCACATCAATGTTCCTCCAATTTCAAATTTTATTTATTGTATCTGATATATTAATAGTTCTAATAGAAGCACATGGGTGTATTTCCTCAAGAGTAAACATAAAGTATTCAGTTGGTTTAAATAGTTTAAGTGATCTTGTAGAAATAAATATCACAAAAAGATTAAGATTTTAAGGATTGATAATGGCGACCAGTTTTGTTTAGTAAACTTTGATAATTTCAACTAGTATCATAAAATTGAATCACATAAAAAACTCCATGCATACATTAAAAAATGGAGTTGTAGAAAGAATAAATGTGATTTTTATAGAGAGGGCTAGGAGTATGCTTAGTGGGGCTATCTTGGAATTTTAGTTTGGGTAGTGGTTTCTATAGTTTGTTTCTTGGTAAACAAGCCTCCTACATCAACTCTTCTTAATAAGACACCTATGAAAATGTGGTTAAAAAAAGTCATTTATTGAGACATATTAGAGTTTGTGACTATAAAGCATATGCTTAAGTGCTAGGGAGAAGAGGTAAAAGTTGGAGAACAATATTGTAAAATGTATCTACATTGGATATGGTATTGATGTGAAAGGGTACCAACTTTTGTAATGCCCACCAAAATACCCTAGAGAAATACACCTAATCTAACTACAAATAGAGATAATTTTTTTTTAAGGCTCATATACTAAACAACACAAAAATTTATAACATCCATCTAATACATATCAAATACATCATCTACTAAATGCATCATTGAAAATTACATCTTTTGCTAATTACAACAAAGCATAGAACATCATAACACAACTACGCAAATGGAATAACACATCATATCATCTTTTCCTCTAGGGTATCTCAATGTCACTACTTTTAAGAGTAAAATCCTATAGACTAAGTTCATTTTAGAGAACCAATTCAAATTTTCCTAATCCCCCATCATTATGCATCCATTCTATTCATTATGAATCCAAACACATATAACTTCATAAGATAGTACTAGATCATTATCTAAGATTCACAATGCTTAACAATAGGATTACAAACATATACAAGTACATGAAGTATAACATCAATGCTTAATTATTATAGGTGCATGATGTCACCTAAGATACCTATATCATTTCTATCTAATCCATACATAATAGAATCTCTTAACACATACCATATGAAATATCAATAGCGCACTATTACAATTGCCATTCTACTTCAATCTCTAAGATTGTCAATGCTTCTCATTCACAATCTTACAAGAATCATCTAACTTGCAATGAAACCACATACCCAACTCTATAAGTGGAACTAGATAATTTCTTAAAGATACATATCATCACATCAATATTACTAATCACATGCTCATACACAAATCATAACAACAAGTAATAACCCTTCTTAACACATGATACCACCAAGATTCACATATAAATAATCTAAATCAAACCCATTCCTAATGAACACTTCCACAATATAGATCACATGGCATAACATTATCTTAATACATTCCAAGGTCATAATATTTCAACATCATATTACAGGATATTATGAATCACAAGAGCACATATTTAGTATCCATATTTAGCAAATCATGATACAATATTAACCCTAATGGATAGAAATCAGCTTCATAACTCAAATACATAATAGAGGATCATTGAATCCATACAAATCCATGAATACTCATTCATTTGCATATCCCAAGAGTAACTGACACTAAGGATTAACATCCTTCAAATCAAGGCATACAAGATCATTATTATATTCACTACCACCCACATGATATACACAATCATTGCAATCATTTAATGCTTGCTAGCTAGAAATTACATTCATCATGAATATCCATTTACAATAATCTTATCCTATATATCTCATTTTGAATTCCATCCTCTACAAGTCTCGTTACACATATTCCAAGATATTGGTTACATGGCTTCCTTTACAATTACATCCTTTTGATTTACATACTGCATGATAACAATCATAATTACATAGATTATGTTCCAATTTTCATCCACATGAAGAGATAATAGAAATCCAAGTCCATGCATGCAACATCCAAAGAAGAACATCCCAATGGAAGAAGGCATTAAACCACCCGACCATGTGGAACCAAATAGGATCCACCCTCGTGCTAGGAGATGACATGGGGTTCCAACACTCACTCAAGACCTAGGATAACACATAACAACTATGGGGCTCAACATAGCATATAATGAACTCAACATAACAATAATCACATGACAACACAAGGCTGAAATCAACAATAAACTCTCCCAGAGTTGTACAATAAAATCATGGCATATGGACATGGTCACATGTAGGAATGGAGTGTCATCACATGTTGTCCTTATATAGAAGGTAATATGGCCATCCTTACTAGTCACACTCCTCCGTGTTAGCGTCACAAAGAAGGTAAATATGCACCCATAGAAGACATGTATGCTATCCTCACAAAGAAGAGCAATCCATACTCCTAATAGTCATACAAGCTACCCTCACAAAAGAAGGTGAAAATAATTCCTTAACAGACATGTGGAGCTATCTCAACCTATGTGAGTACAAGGGAGATTGACTTGCCATCTCATATGGCCCAACCAAATAGAATTATCTTATTAGGTGAAACCCAAACCCAATCATTTATTAAATGTTATCACTAAATTGCAAAGAGGAAAACTCCCATTGTGCCATGGTGGTCTAGGTGCCAAGCAACCTAACTCATGTGACCCCGGTCATCACAAGGAAGCCCACTCCCCCTAATCATATGCCAAGCCATAGGGTAACACATAAAATGACATCAAACACATGAAAGAGTGTTTACAAGAAGGCCTTCAAGAACACATAACATCACTAAGCACATATTGCACATAAAGCATACATATGATCCATTACAAGCATAGGGCCTTCACAAATGCCTCATAGGAATAGTACCAAAGAAATAACATGAAACATAAGAGAATAATAAACTGCTGAAAATCCTCAACAATGAGGTACAAAACATCCCACTGGAGCCATAGAAGAAATCCTCAAACAAGGCAACAACCTCTTGCTGCAGCAACTTCTGCATAAGGAAAATCCTCAACAATAGGGCATGATCCCACTTATCAGAGCACAAAATGCATCATAAAATATCATATAATATCATGAACCAATTAAAATTTCTCAACACATACTTCACATGCCTCTAGGAACTCACACAATCCATACTAGGACTTTACAACGCTAAAATTGACCTTTTTGGGCCTTCCGAGGCAGTTTAGCTCTTTTGGTATGCACAGTGGCATTCTTGGTTTGTAGGGTAGCATTTCTAGGACATTGCCTAGTGTTTCTGGTTCATTGCATAGTGTTTTTGGTCCATTGGTCAGTGTTTTGGGTACAAGGTCAACTTTCTCGGTCTGTAGGTTAGCTCTCCTTGTCAGTTTGTCAGCTCTCTAGGTCTGAAAAATGGCATTTCTGGTATGCATAGCAGCATTCCTAGTAGATAGGGTGGTGTTTCCGGTTAGTATGTGTAGCGTCCTAAAATTGTGACACTTGCAATTTCGACTGCATTTGGGTCTTCACGATGGCGACGCAACACGCAACCTGAATGGAGACCCCGAAACCTGATTACGACACTGAAAACTGCATTTTTCAAGCACCCTGGCCTGAACCTCCTTGCACCCTGCTGTCCCGGGAGGTGGGACCAGAGCGCCCAGCGCCCTGGTCCCCCAGGACCATGGCGCCCAGCGCCCTGGTCCCTGGGTCCTATTTTGGGCCCGGTCTCCTTTGGACTTCGGGTCTTTTTGTTTACAATTTGGAAAATAAACTTTCCTGGTCGGCCTAAGGTCGGGAAAATCAGTCTATCAGCCCTAATTGACAAGTATATAAACTACATTTTCCTCTTTCATTCGATATGATGATGGAAAAGGCATGGAAACTATACTCAAGCATTCAAGCATTCAAGCATTCCTTCAAGCAATTGATCATTTCAAGTCTCCATTCAAGGCTAAGTGTTGCATTCAAGTCAAGGATTCAACCATTGAAGAGGAGATCACATACAACATACTACAACAACATACAACATCTATACCTTCGCACATAAGGATACAAACATCCTTAGAACAAGGTATTAGTACTTGTTTTACAGTCATTTACATTTACAACACTTGCTCATTTCTTGGTTAATTCCAAAACCGGGGTTTGACCTAAAGGCAAACCCCTAATCCCTAACCCCCCAATCGTCTTCACTTTTCTGTGTGTAGGTTGCAGGTACGCTACTGAAATTGAAGATCTGGAATCCTTGTGCAGAGACGAACAGATCCCCCTTCGTTTCGCGGATTTTTCGGAGGACCGTGGCGCCATCGTCCCGACAACTTTTGCTCAAATTTGCAGGATAGCACCGTATCGACATTTTACTGCTAATTCCAGGTCCGCAGCTTCATACTGTATTCCTATCTCAGTTTATAAGTGAATCTTTGTCACTTTCTATGCATTCCTAGCTTAATTCTCCTATGCACATTCTTTACAAAAGAGGGTAGCCTTGCTGTCTTAACCCTTGAAACTCATTTAGCATCCAATCTTGCATTGTGTGGGATTGGATCTTGTGGGTTTCAACCCCTCTTTTGAATGTAAAGTCTCTCCCCTAAGTGAAAACCATCAACCCTAGTGAATCTCCCTTCTCTCTCCTTGGAGTTGGAAGAGGGGAGAGCCACTAGGGTTCGATCGCGATTTTCCGCTTTACATTTTGGTGAACCCGACATGAACATCCTTTCTGATTTTTCATGCTTAGATCTGAAAAAATTGATTACATTTCCATGTTTGATCTTTTGCAAAATTTTAGAGGTGATTGCATAAAAACCCTAAAATTTCTTTTTAGTAATTAAGCTTGTGAAATGTTTAATTGTTAATGCTTGCTTCAGATCTGCCCTTCTATTACAAATTATCAATTCATATCTATGCTTTAATTTTGAAAATTAAGTGGTTAAGTGTCAAAACCCTAATTTTTGAAACCCTCTTGATTCAACCTTTGTTCGACAATTTCACTGATCAAAACATTTCCAAATCAACTGTAACTTTGGATTCTGCAGTAAAATCACAATATCTTTCATCCCTGAAAATTTGGAAAAAAGTTGCGAGGACCGTGTGCACTCCGAGCGCCATCGTCCCCGACATTTTTTCCGAAATTTCGGGAGCTAGATCTTACTGTATTTTCCTGCTAAAATCCAGAATTTTGGCTGATTTTATCAATTATAACACTTTCAAAATTACAGTCAAAGTTGGTCTTGTGTTTGCTTGGTTTAACGCTTCTAATCATTCAAAAATCATCGAAATTGAAATTTTGTGTCAAAATTGTGTTCTTACTGTCCTAAATCTAAAAAGTGTGTTTGCATTCATTAAAAATTTCAGTGCTTTATTCAAATTCTTGCAATTTGTGACTTTTGAAATTAAGTGCTTAATTACAACAACTTTAATTTCCGCTTTCAAAACTGAATTTTGCGTGAAATTGAGTCAATTTTCAAATTTCAAAATTTGCATTGCTCTTGACATTCCCTCTAAAATCATAAAATTCAAAATTTCAGTTTCCCTCTCTTTTTCAAAATTCAAATTTTGCATTTTTCGACAATCTTGGTAGGGTTCAATTTTGAGATTGCAACTTTAATTTGGCCTACCTACAGATCGTAAAATCACTCAATTTTTTCAGATTAGCTTTAAAATCATCATACCTTTCGTCTCTGCAAATTTCAAAAAAAGTTGCAAGGACCGTGTTGCACTCCGAGCGCCACGGTCCCGGACATTTTTTCCAAAATTTCGGGAGACTGTCGTGATTGCATTTAATAGCTTAAATCCAGAAGATTGGCTGATTTTATTGAAAATTGCTACCTCTAAATTCAAAATCTTCTCTCTCTTTCTAGTGCATGAGTTTTACAACAATAAGTCCTACTTACACTATTCCCGTTAGACGAAGCCGTAGAATTAAGTCTTTCCGAGGTTTAACTACCGAGGAGATGGAACCTAATTTGAATAGCCTTTTTAACAAGGACATGGGTAATTCCTCTAATCCTCCTAATGATGAAGAAGCTCTCCATGAGGTTTCTGTAGAACAACTTTCGAAATTGGATAACCAATTTGACGATTTTCACCAATGGATGTCTCATGAGTATCCCGATAGTCAAGCTCTTCCTTTAATTGAGGGTCTAAAACGTATGCTTCAAAGTGATAAGAATGGAATTGATATTTTGCGTGGTATTGCACACATTGTGGACTCGAATGTGATGCCTATAAAGAGTTGTGCTGAAACTTTAGGTTATACACAACCTCCTACTCAAGTCAATCATTCTATTCCTTTGATGACTTCTATTGCTAGCATAGCTACCTTTACATCAAACATAATGGCTACTTCTATACAAGATATTCCCCCTGTGATCACCAGTCATGGGGGCAATCCCTCTTCTTCAATTAACCCTATTCCTTCATTCAATCCAACTTCTTCATACATTCCTTCAATGAGTGTTACTATTACATCTTCACAAATGAACATGACGCAAGGGGGCAATTCATTCAATCATTCTATTCTTCCTTGTAGTGTTCCTCCTGTCCAATCATCTCCTATGACTAATTATCATAGAGTCCCACCACCTTACTCTTTACCTTCTTTCAATAACATAATACCTCCATCTCAATCTAACACATCTAATATGAATTCTTCGACTGAAGCGACCATTAACAATCTTGCACAAACTGTCTCTTCTTTACAGCAACAAATTGCCTCTATGAATCAATCTAAGTTTAGTGTGCCCACATTTGATGTTGCGAGCCCACTTTCTCTTGACATTGTTCAAGCTATCCCTCCTAAACATGTTGAAATCCCGCATTTGGAGCTTTATAACGGTAAAGGTGATCCTCTAACACATGTTAAGACTTTTCAAACAATTTGTACTGATTTTGCTTATGACCAAAGGTTGCTTGCAAAATTGTTTACTAGAACATTAAGAGACAAAGCCCTACAATGGTATTTCTCGTTGCCTTCTTATTCTATTACTTCTTTCGAACAACTTGCAAATGCTTTCATTCAACAATTTCAAAACAATATAAGTCCTAAAGTTACTTTGATTGATTTAATGCATTGTAAACAAGGCATTAAAGAAAAAGTGACTGATTTCATTGGTAGATATAAGCATTTGTATGCTCAAATTTCTTTTCCAGTGCCTGACAATGATATTCAAAGAATCTTTATTTCTAATTTACAAAAAGATATTCGAGACAAACTTCTATTTTCTGAGTTTACTTCTTTCCAATAGTTGTGTGCCACTCTTCACAATTATCAACTGACTGTGAGTCAAATGGAACAATCACATCCTATGGCTCCGAGTGATAAGGGTGATAGCAGTCAACAACCATTTGGGAAGTTTAAACCGAACAGAGATTTCATCAAATTCAATGAAAACATCATCAACAACAATGTGAATGCAGCATCAGGTGTGCCTCCTATTTCTAAATTTTTCAGGAAAGAAAGAAAGTATACTCCTTTGAATGAATCATTGCATAGTATTATGAATAAGTTATTGGAACAAAATGTGCTTACTCTTCCTCCTATAAGACAAATTGATCCTGCAAAGATTACTTCACCTTATTTTGATAACAAAGCCTTTTGTCAATTTCATTGTCAGCCTGGGCATGATACTAAAAAATGTTTTTCTTTAAAGGGTAAAATTCAAGATTTGATTGATAATAATACTATTTCTGTTTCTGGAGTGAATGATAAAGGCAATACATCTGTAGCTCCCCCTAATCAAAATCTTCAGATTTTTACTGATCCATTACCTTCTCATACCTCTAATGCAATTGAGGCTAATGATTCCTCTCTCTCATCTGTTGGTCTTGTGTCTATGGCTCCGAATGTGATTAACTTTGTAGAGCAGCAAGAAAACCCTAAAGAACCTTCCATTACATTTGATTCCAGTGAAACCATTAGGGCACCTGATGGTCCTTTATACATAGTTGCAAAAGTCAAGAATACACCTTGTCGTGGAGTGCTTATTGATCCTTCGTGCATGATTAATGTTATTACTGAAGAATTTCTTTTTACTTTGCAATTGAATCAAGTGATATATGACAAAACGGATGTGATTGTGAAATTATTTGATGCATTTTCTTCTCCTGCAATTGGTTCTATTACATTGCCTATTGAGGTCCATAACAAATCCCTTGATGTGAACTTTGCTATTGTTCCTTCATCCGAACAATTTCGTGTGAAGCTTGGCTATCCTTGGCTATCTTCCATGAAAGCTATTGCTTCTCCTATTCACAAGTGTTTGAAATTTCCCCATAATGGTGAAGTTGTTACTGTCAATCATAGTCTCTTTAAACCAGCTGAAAGAACTTCTAGTGTTCCTATTGATTACTTTTGGCCTAAGCAATTCCAATCTCTTCCTCCGCGAAGTGATCATCTTTTCAAATCTTATCAAAAGTGGAAAACAGATATGATCCTATCTCTAACTGAACCTAGAACACCTAAACTTGATATTCCTATCATTCTTGAGAAGGAAGTTCTTCCTTTGAAAGATAAAACTAATGTCTTTCCTCAAGAAGATTCCCAACCCATCCCTATGGATGTGACTATGTCTATATCTAATAAACTTCCTAAAAGTAGACCGATCCCTCCTCGTCATGATGGACTTGGTCTCCTTCCTAAACCAAATATTCCTCCTTTGTATGGAGCAGTTCCTCCTCCTTCCTTTTATAGAGAGAAGAGACCTTCTTCTTCTCCTATTATCCAGCCTAAGAGACCACAACCTAAACACCCAAGTGCTAAGGATGAGAACATTCCTCCTCCTCAATCTCCTAATCTTCCTACTAAGACTAGACGAAATCGTTCTGCACGTGAACGCCGGTGAAAGCGTCGTCTTAGAGCTCAAACTTTGCAATCCCCAAAAACACCTTCAACAAGCATTATTCCATTTTCTCCTCAGCCAGAAATTGAGCCGAAATCTCCTAAACATAAGGTGCATGATGGTCTTGATCCTGTGCGAGTTAAAAATCCTATTTTTATAAATCTTGATGATGATATAGATGAAAATGTTATTCATGATGCAAATGTTTCTCCTGTTCATTCTGATAGTGAATATGAACTTATTGATGTTGATAACCATTTATCCAATGAATTTTCTAAAGCACTTATCCTAGCTCCTAGACAAGAACAACGTGGCTTGGAACATGAACATAGCCCTTGTTTGGATCTTGTGATAGCTCCATCTGCTGTGTTGAATGTTCCTCCTCTAGTGTGTTCCCTGCCTTCCCGAAACATTGATCAGCAAGATCGGGGGGTAGATGACGTGCTAGACTAGTTACATTAGCATAGCAGATTCTCTCCTCCTCTCTTTCGTTACTTCCTCTATATGTTACTCTCATTCTTCTATTTGTTGTCCTTAGTGTTGTCTACTTGAGGACGATGCAAAGCATTGAGATCTCTTTTGGTCTCTCTCATGTTGACTCAAAAGACACATGTGTTCCCTTCTTCTAGGTGACCTTCCTTGATTAGGGAATGAAGAACAATTATGCATACATACATATATATACATGAATTATCATACAGCATACTGACCCCGAGGAAAGCGAAGTCACCTCGTGCTTTGTGTTTTATGTCTATTATCCTTGGGCTTATCTCACACTTGGGGGCTAAATCCTTGTGATAACGTGCTCCTTTCCCTTCTCATTTCTTATATGTCTCACTACCTTAAAGCAATCACCCCCGGTGAGGCGTGTGCGATCGCTTTAACGTAGGGGGGCATACATCCCGTCCATATCTTTTCAAGATACTTGAAAATTTCTTGACAAATTTAACCTTACCTTGAAAATTTTTGATATCTTTCTTGCATGACTCATAGTGAGGGAACCTTACTACTGATAGTCATGGTTCTCCCTTGTGATCTTCCCTTTTACTTTGTCAATCGAAGTTGTAAGATCCTTAGTCCACTGGGGGCTTGGTGTATCTTGCCTCCTTGACGTGGTGAAAGTCTTTCAATGTTGTTTCCTTGTACTTTACCGGAAGTATGAGCATACATACTCCCGCTAAAGTGGGGGCTAAATGTAGCGTCCTAAAATTGCGACACTTGCAATTTTGACTGCATTTGGGTCTTCACGATGGCGATGCAACACGCAACCTGAATGGAGACCCCGAAACCTGATTACGACACTGAAAACTGCATTTTTCAAGCACCCTGGCCTGAACCTCCTTGCACCCTGCTGTCCCGGGAGGTGGGACCAGGGCGCCCAGCGCCCTGGTCCCTGGGTCCTATTTTAGGCCCGGTCTCCTTTGGACTTCGGGTCTTTTTGTTTGCAATTTGGAAAATAAACTTTCCTGGTCGGCCTAAGGTCGGGAAAATCAATCTATCAGCCCTAATTGACAAGTATATAAACTACATTTTCCTCTTTCATTCGATATGATGATGGAAAAGGCGTGGAAACTATACTCAAGCATTCAAGCATTCAAGCATTCCTTCAAGCAATTGATCATTTCAAGTCTCCATTCAAGGCTAAGTGTTGCATTCAAGTCAAGGATTCAACCATTGAAGAGGAGATCACATACAACATACTACAACAACATACAACATCTATACCTTCGCACATAAGGATACAAACATCCTTAGAACAAGGTATTAGTACTTGTTTTACAGTCATTTACATTTACAGCACTTGCTCATTTCTTGGTTAATTCCAAAACCGGGGTTTGACCTAAAGGCAAACCCCTAATCCCTAACCCCCCAATCATCTTCGCTTTTCTGTGCGTAGGTTGCAGGTACGCGGCTGAAATTGAAGATCTGGAATCCTTGTGCAGAGACGAACAGATCCCCCTTCGTTTCGCGGATTTTTCGGAGGACCGTGGCGCCGGGCGCCATCGTCCTGACAACTTTTGCTCAAATTTGTAGGACAGCGCCGTATCGACATTTTACTACTAATTCCAGGTCCGCAGCTTCATACTGTATTCCTATCTCAGTTTATAAGCGAATCTTTGTCACTTTCTATGCATTCCTAGCTTAATTCTCCTATGCACATTCTTTACAAAAGAGGGTAGCCTTGCTGTCTTAACCCTTGAAACTCATTTAGCATCCAATCTTGCATTGTGTGGGATTGGATCTTGTGGGTTTCAACCCCTCTTTTGAATGTAAAGTATCTCCCCTAAGTGAAAACCATCAACCCTAGTGAATCTCCCTTCTCTCTCCTTGGAGTTGGAAGAGGGGAGAGCCACTAGGGTTCGATCGTGATTTTTCGCTTTACAGTATGGTGGTGTTTCTGGTTGATTTGGTGGCATTTCTAGTAAAGTATGCAATATCTCAAGTTTGAAGGATCCAGAAGGTAAAGTAACTACCCAGATTGACTTAGGAGACAAAAACAACCTCAAGGGCATGACTAGGAGGTAGGATGAGCATCATAAATGGTATACACATGGTTTATGCATCAAATGCAACTCATAGGAATGAGTTTGCAACTCAGTGGATAAGCAACTTGGCCTAAATTGCATTTTGGGAGTCTACGCGCATGGGAGATAACTCTAACTCTGCATAGGCCAAATGGACTTAACAAATGCAAGTCGAAACACCCAAAAACACTTGTAACATGATTACAATAGACTGAAATATGCCACAAATAGTCACAGGGAGCTTCATGAGCTCTTACATAGTCACAGAAGCACTCAAGACAAAGAAAAATAGCCCCTATTACAACCAAGAGTTCACAAGGAGTACAATACCCAAATGAACATTCAATAACAATAAGAACATTATACAAACACACAACAAAAAGTAAATATATGTATGCATTTATCCACCATTCACTTACATAGACAAAAAAACTCAAGAATCTCCCTCAAACATAAGGAGCAATCTGCAATTTCCCATTCCATTCATTTAATTCCAAAGGATTTAAACTATAATGTCTTTCTTATCCCCATCCATTCAACAATCACAAATAAATCATTTTCAAGGGACAACACAGAGAAGATAGAATTTCATAAAATCTAAAAATGGAAGAACTCCAACCTGGAGATCGCAAATCCAAGGATGAAAACTAAAGAAGAACTTCCACAATCCAAGCTTCTAAAATCCAAATGCAAACCAAGATGCAAGCCAAAATCTCAAAGCTTCAATCAAAAATCGTGTCGACTGGTAACCCCGCAGCCATCTAGAAATTTCAAATAAATAGAAAATACATAGCAAACTATGCAAAAATCCCAACCAATCAAAATAATCCAAAAATCAATATTTCTCACCTATCTTGTATAGTTCCAAGGTAAGAATATTTTATTATATTTCTTACCTATTAATCCAATTTCACCCAATCAATTAGGAGGGTAGGTAAAATTAACTTTATTTTATTTTTACACCTCCCATGCATAGTAAAAGCAAAATAATAATATTATTACTTTTTAAGAGTGTAGAAATAGAAATAGGCTTTATACTTTTATAATTATTAATTAATCAAAATCAACTTAACAACTATATCTAAAATAGATTAAATAAATCAATCATCAATAAATATAATCAAATGATAAAATTAATTAAATAAAACAATACTCAATATATTAATTAAATCCAAAATAAAACCAATTAATTAATAAATCAAACATTAATAAATTCAATAACAATAAATCAAATATCCATTAATTAATTAATTAATTATAACTTTATTAATTATTACTCAACATTAATTAATTAATTAAATAAACATTATCCAACCATAGGATAATTAATCCAATCCATGATAAACCATACACACACACACACATAACCAACTGCACATAGATAGAATGAGATACCGACTCAAGACTGGACAACACTTACACCTGACAAGACTGACAAGGTGAACATACTAGACCATAAGTAGAGGGAAAATCAAGTCATCTCCAACAACTGCCATTGGGATTAGGACACACTCAGACCTGTGAGACCAGGGGGAGTCGATGTCCGGTACCTGCAATCTTGTATCCACCGATAAACGCAAAAGATCATATATATATATATATATATATATATATATATATATATATATATATATATATATATATATATATATATATATATATATATATATATATATATATATATATATATATATATATACACACACACAACAACATAGTAGCAGGCAAGTGAAAGAGAATCGCAACACCTTATCATGCTCGCGATGAGTTATAAGGCATCGTCCTTTCACAAAGACAATCACTCAATACAAACACATCTTATAAAATCATCATCATGAAGCAGGGTTAGTAGCATCATCATATATCATGAAATCATATAAATCACATAGGAGTCTCGAATACATATAAATCCATCAAGAAATATCACCCATCACATAAATCATCAAAAGTCATCAATATAACACATGTCCGTATAGCATCATAAATGTCTTATGCATAGAAAAAAAATCATAACCATCATCATAAGTCAAGATAAGTCTCTTGAATCATGAATCAAAATGTAAGTCTAGGAGGGACACTACAACTTTGGGATCTTATGGTCAAGAAAGTCTTGTACAACATAAATATTATATTTAGAGAAGTTAAGCTTTCTTCCATTGTTATACAATTGAGAAAGGATGAAAAGAAAGATGTGGTTTATCTACTCATAATAGTGGTTCAACTTCGACTATTATGAATTTGACCCTTGGGTCATTTCCACACATATGAATTTGATCCATAGACTTTTAAATTTGAATTGTCTTTATGAATCAGTTATCAAAGGCTGAATTATTTCAAATTGCATACAAGGATTAACATTAATTAATGTGATTTAAGATCATCAAGAAGCACTCGCATGAAAACATTATAGAACATGGATCCCTCACATGAGAACATTATAGAACATCCTAACCATATCATCTACGTGTATCATCATTCTACACAGTTTTATTCATGTTCGTTATCTTTGATCTCGATTTATCGTCATCAAAGAAAATAAATCCTTAACTAACAAGTTCCTATATAAGTGTATTTCTACACTATTCCGCATTAAATAATAGTTGTATGATAATCTAAGAAATATGTAAAAAGAATAAGGAATTGCAGTGTTCAGGGGCAGTTATAAAAAGCCCTTGCTCCTGGTCACTGGACGTGACTTTCAAATTTGTGTTCGGATGTTCCGTCAGCTGGAAAACTTCCTCTCTGTTCTCCCTCTACCGGAAGAAAACCAACATTCTGAATCATAGGAAAATCCTCAAACTTTAGAGACGGGTTTCTCTCAATATCCTGAAGAAGGGACTCAAACAACTGCGTCCACTCCTGCTCCTCCAAAATCGTGAGGCTGCCCGTAAAACACACCGAGTCGGGACAAGAAAATGCAGAGCACTTATCCGGCGCCTGCCGGATTTCTTCCCTCGCAAACTTGGCCGCCACAGCTTGAATTTGTGCGGTAGATAATGACGAGGCCGATGGAATTTCCGGCAGAGAATCGGGAAAATTAAACTTTGCTTTGCATCCTCTGAGGCAATACACAGCACAGTCATAAGCCCGAGCAGCCTGTTGAGGGGTATCATAAGATCCCAACCAAATTCTGGCTCTGGAATTGGGCACTCTCACTTCCGAAACCCATTTCCCCCATTTTCTCATTCTCACTCCCTTCAACTCTTGTGTTTTCTTCTGTAAGCTATTTCGGGGCTTCTGCTCTGCCGAGGATTTAACCATGTTTGATGGTAAAAAACTCTAAAGCTTGTGAAGATGCAAAATGTGGATAGTAAATTGATACCTGGGCCATGTGGGTACTGGTTTATATCCAAATATTAGTTGTCGGAGTCCCGCGTGGATTTTGTGTTCCAGATAATATTATAATATTTGTGGTT
This sequence comes from Cryptomeria japonica, assembly GCF_030272615.1. Lineage (NCBI taxonomy): Eukaryota > Viridiplantae > Streptophyta > Pinopsida > Cupressales > Cupressaceae > Cryptomeria > Cryptomeria japonica. The sequence continues at coordinate 194,150,448 of NC_081406.1, forward strand.
GAAGAGTCAGTCTGGTCAGACAGTACTATTTGTGTCGCGGCGAAAAGGGGGAGAGGCGTAGATCATGGATAATGTTACAGTTCACATCAGATTGTAGATATCTTGCATGATAATAACGTGCTAGATATGGAATGGCCCAGTGATTACTGTACATATGGCATTCACACAAGTCTATATAGCCGCTAAATGTTTTGTTAGTTCACGTCTCAATATCTCGTTTCATACCGTTGACATCCACGTGACTTAAGAAAATTGACTTTTATTATATATTTTCCTCATTTTACAATGATTTTCATGCAATGTTGTTGTAAAGGAACAGAAGCATTTCTAAAGCATAATTTAGGATAATCAAATGAAGGAAAATCAAAGTACATTCGCAATTATGAGTCGTGTCATTCGATTTTGTAGTTAGATTAGAAAATGTGAAACATGTGGATCATCTAGTTTGATGAAAAAAAATAATGAATGAGTTATCATGTGGGTTTCAATATTAATCGTTTCTAATTTGGGAATGGGAATGCTATTTGTTTATTTGGGTAATGTTTTAGATTATGTGTTTATTTGTATTTGATATTGAGTTTGTATATTAGGGTATCTTTCATGTTTATAAATTTGTCTCTTGTTCAAATGGATTTGATCTTTACGTTTTTGTGCTAACATGAATTTGGTCTTCTCTACTCTACTATTTATACTAAGACCTAAGGGTATTTAAAAATAGCTTTAGGTGATTGACAATATGTCGCAAGTGGAATAGTTTTCTTAAATTAACCTCCACAAATGTGTTCAAACTACTAGTCAACAACAAGCTTAGATTTATTTTCAAATCCCAAACTAAAGTACTTTTCTAATGCCTACTCTCTCTAATGCTTCTAGGATGAGTAGAGGTGGGTGGACAAGAGGCTATGAATTGGATGCAAATGGATGCCTTTACATATAAGCACGTGCCATCAATTGTAAACATGTAATTAGTTGGCTTAGAAAAAACATTAGAATAAATGGGAGTTGAATAAATTTGAATTTACATTTTGAAATTGTAAGGGTCAACTCCATTTGCAAGGTCAATTGTCCATCCATAAAAATAAATTAGGTCATGAAAATGATCAAATCATGGTATATTGGGATAAGTGCATCTAAAAAATATAATTAATGCATGGTTTGTGTGAATGTATACATATGTATTCACATATGAACAACGAGAAGATAAACATATGGAAATGTGTATGTGAGGATAGGCAAAGGCAAAGGGACTAAGTGCAACTTCACACAAGAATGTCCTATTTGTCAATATGTTAATGTTTTAAGACATTCTCCAAAAATAGAAACAAAACTAAATGGGAAATGGCATAAGTATGCAAATATACCCATTAGACTTATTATTTAAGACCTTTTTCCAAGGAAATGACATATTCATATTTGATCGATGGATTTATTAGCCAATAGACTTTATTTGGATGATAAATATTGTGAAAGATTCATCAATCACGTTAAATTGGTAGGATGTCAAAAAAATGTATAATGACTATTAAGAATTGAAACTAGTTGTATAAAATACTTTTATAGATTGCATGTCTTGTAAAATGTGTAGGAGCATAATTCAATTTACTATAATGGGATCATTGTGGAGATAGGACCCAATTTAACCATTCAAGGTTTTTTTTATTATTTCGCTATTCAAATGCCAAATTTGCTAAGGTCATTTTTTAGCATGAACTCCTAATATATCTATAGCTCTAAATATTATTTTTTTATTTTAGTCTTGAGGCTTTACTAAATCCCTAAAGATCATGCCCTCTTATTTCATGTGTATTGATTTGCATGCTCTTCCCTGACTATTATTTTCCCTCTTTATTGAGTAGGTGATTCTCAAGATTGCAAGTCCACACTTCAAAGTAATGTTTTCCTTTGAAGATTAGTGTGGTAGAAAACTAGTTGTGTAATATTTTTAAGTTTTTGACTTCTTTGATGGGTACATGTTCATTGAGATAAATGTAAAGCTTTTGAACCTCAAATTTATCCTTTCATCTTTGTTTTAAATTCTGAAGGTGTTAAGGGACATCAAATCCTAGATCCTAAGACACATGATCTATTCATTAAAAATGTGAGATTTTGCCAAGATCAAGAGCTCAATGAAAAGTACAAAATAGAGAGACAAAATATAGGACAAGAATAAATTGTATTCTCATCAATAGATAGATGATCAATCGATCAATAGTTGTTCATACAATGAATATGAGCCTACATATACAGGCAAGGCTATATGGATATGTGAGCACACAAACATGACATGTGGCTCAATAAGAAACAAGGGTAGGTAGAAAATAGATGTGGTAGGTAGGAGAAACAATAAAATATTTCACATGAGGTGGATCACCCACCGAAGATGGAATTATCACTCCACAATAAGTGGATATGATAAAGTAGTAACAAGATCACACCATAAAAGGTGGAAATTCTCTTACACACACTATCCCAATGTGGCACAAACATCCACATGTCTCATACCCAAACTACTATGAAATGCATGTACCTACGTAAACTTAAGTAAGGTGTAATAATATCCAACATGAATAATTATTTACACCAACAAAAAAGAATATTCACTTTGATTAAAACTCTACTAGCTTGTACTCTCACTCTCTTCCTTCTTCCTCCCCAGTGGACTTAGATGGTAGCGACTTAAAGTGTTATCTTTTTCATAAATATTATATTTTTTATATTAAGGCTTCACATTTACAAATTGAGAATGTGTCCTTCATCCCCATAATCTTCATTACCTTGATGGGATTGATAAAATCTATAAATAATTGGCACATTTATTAAAAATTTGAAGGACTCAATTGTACATCACAAATATCATTCATATGTGTATACATTTCAACCACTTTAGATCCATGTAGCCTTTTAACAAAACATTTGGCATTGCTAAATGAGATTTTACAATAGAGGAAGAGCATAATTCCTTAGCAAGTAGACGCCTAAAATTTATTAAATTAATTTTTAATTAATTTAGCCTTTTTGCATAATTAATCATATTAAGTATATTTTTAATAAAGATAAATAGGTTTTACAGGGACCTAAAACTGAGAGTAATACAGACGAAGGCCAACAGCCAACCAAACCAAAAAACTAAGCAGAATAGGGGACAAACCCCACACAAACCAAAAGCCAAAAAACAAAAAAAAAGTTGAACCAAAAACTAGGGAAAAGCACTGAGCTAAGAGAGTGCATCAATTAAGTATTTTTCTGAATAGTACTCCTATTAATTTTCTCCAAATCCTCCATGATGAATCTGGAGGTTCCATGGTCCTGGCTCCGGCTCCTGGTTCTAGTACAAGGACCTAAGCTAATCTTCCCACCACCAGCACTCTACCCACCCTTCGATGCAATCTTTTTCTACTTTTCCCCCATGGGAGGATCACTGGAGATGGTCCTGGTTCTATAATCAATCATCATGGAATTAATTTTTTCCAAACCATCAGCACTATTGTTCATCGCCTGCCTACTGATTTCCACTAGATTGTTCAGGTTTTCCTTGATCTCACTCACATCCTCTTCCAGCTTCTCAATTTTGCGCTCTTGGTAAACCTTCATAGTTTCCATATCCTGAGAAATTTTCTAGATCATACTCATGATCTTCTCAGATTTATTAGGCCCAGGGGATTCTGTGAAAGTGTCAACAATTCCTTTAATCCCATCTTTTAGGGATCCAATTTCCTTCTCCACCCACTTCTAGCAATTCTCCTAACTTCTAGTAGCCTCCAATAGCAGATTTCCCATCACCCTCTCCTTTATCTTGCCTTTATTTTCCTTAATTGCAGACCCCTGTTTCTCATCATCCACCTTGATAGGGATGTCCAACCTAATCTCGTGGTCTAGGACTTTGGACCCACTAGATTTGGTAAGTTTTGTTTTCTTTTTGGTGAGTGGCTCCAGGTCTTGCATTTTCCTATTGCTAGATTTGAACTTACTAGTTGCCCACCTTGGAGGATTGATTTTCTTGCTACTGTTAGTTCTCGGGGTCACCATAAGCTCCCCATCTTTCTTTGGTCTATACTGAGGGTCCTCCATATCCTTGATATCATGTCAATCCATGGTAGTACCATAGTCATCCTCATCCATCTCCATATCAAAAACCAACTGCACATTAGGGTTATAGGAGGAAATGTGGGTTTTATCCTTGGGGGAGGGTTTCGCTTCATGAGCTTGGGCGTATTCCATAATCAACAAGATAAGCTCTTCATGAATCATAGGGTTATCCTGGTTTTCATAATGTTTAACTAAACTATTCTCCAAGGACGAAACCAAATAAAAGGGAATGGAAATCAATCTACCCTGCCTAAAATTGTTTAAGATAGTAAAATGATGTGATAAAATACTAGCATATCTACCATCCTGAGTGATGTACCTCATGATGAATGTTGCCTTATCAGGAGGGAAATCAACTCTTTCCTATTATAGCCATTGTCTACCATTTTTGTAACCCCCGGTCTTTCCTTCTCCTTATCATAAAAGGCAGCAATAGACTCCTCACCCGACTTCCTATCTCTATAGAATTTTTTTTCTTTCATATCCAAACCAGTAAAAGTGGCAACTAGATTTTCATCGACTTGAAACTCTGCACCAAAGGAAGTCAACACACCCTTATTCCAACATTTAACAAAGCTTTCCATAACAATGGCAGAATGACCATGCAATCTCTCCAAAAAGGGCACCATCCTGCCGTCAGAAATTTCCTCCCAAACCTCCTTATTCTTCTGCCACTTATCATAGGTTTTGGATTCAAACCTATTCTTTTCATGTCCCATTCTAAAGCTTGAGCAAATAAGAGATTCTGGAAGAACCAGGAGGAAAGCAAACTAAAAACAGGGCAAATTGAAAGTTGTAAAACTTCTCAAAGTGGTAATAATTCTAAATACCACCCCAAGAGTTCCCATCCCATCATAAATTTCATTGGAAAGGTCGAAGATCTTGGCATTATTTCTTAACAAGTTGCACAGGGTTATCGGGAAAGTTTCCTCTCCTCTCCACCATTTAACCGCCATGTTACCCATCACCAAGTTGGCCAAACGATCTGTCGGTTTGTTTCCTTCCTAGAAAACGTGTGAGATCTTGAAATCCTCCAGGTCGGCTATCATTTCAAGGCAATCCTTGATTAAGTTTTAAATAGGCCAGCTAGGCACCATACATCCCTTAATGCATTTGACTATGTTAAGCGAATTACTCTCTATCCAGACCCATTTGAACCCCTCCTTGCTCTCCATGTGTAGTCCTATGTAGGTGGTGCTAGCCTCTGCAAAATGTGTAGTCCTATAATTCGAAATACCACTAACATACTTAATATGTACTTAATTATATTAAGTATGTTAGTCCTCCTCCTTCTCAAAATTAATTAAATTATATTTTAATTAATTTTATCACCTTAGCCTTATAATTAATTTATCAAAATTAATTATATCTGTTGGTGTAAATAATTATTCATCTTGGATATTATTACACTTACTTAAGTTTACTTAGGAAATGCATTTCATAGTAGTTTGGGTATGAGACACTTGGGTGTTTGTACCACATTGGGATAGTGTATGTAGGAGAAATTCCACCTTTTATGGTGTTGATCTTGTTGTTATACTCCACATTCAGTGGGTGATCCACCTCATGTGGACTATTATATTATTTCTCCTACCTACCCTTGTTTTTTATTGAGCCACATGTCATGTTTGTGTGCTCACATATCCCTAGCCTTGCCTATATAAGCAAGCTCATCTACATTGTATGTAATCATTATTATTGATCATTTTCTATTGATGAGAATACAGTTTATTCTTGTCCTATATTGTGTCTCTATTTTGTACATTTCATTGACCTCTTGATCTTGGCAAAATCTCACATGGTATCAGAGCCATTGGGGCTTCATTGATTCATCTTAGAGAGACATTATTGCGATGTCAAGAGGCAGATCTGAGGAGCAACATCTTTTGGTGGCGTCCTAGACCAGATCCGACCCCGCCATTGCGTCCAGAAGGTCATTTCCATGAATTTTGGTTATAAAGTCGGCCTATTTTGGTGAGAAAATTTTTTTCACCAATTTCGCTATTATTGTATGGATTTCCAAATTTTTTATTAATTTTTCAAAAAAAATAAATAAAATTTATTTTCTAAAAATTTTCGAAAAAAAAAAATCAAAAAAACTTTTCGAAAAATCAAAAAAAAAAAAGTTTTTTCTGGTTTTTTGGGGGGTCCGCAGACCCCCCCCCTGTGCAATCCATACCTGCGTGTCACAGGTGTTGCAGGTCTAGACCTGCCGCTGTCAGCACCGACTGTCTCGTCCTCCCGTCCCGTCCTCCTGCTGTGCTACTGTCGAGACCTGCCGCCGCCGCATTTTTTCCCGTGTTGCCGAGTTTGGTCATCGCCGCCCGTGCCGGTCTCCACCGCCGCCGCCAACGCCGGTACCTGCCCGTCTCTGCTCACGGCTGCTTCCTCGGCTTCAACGACCGTTCCTTCTCTCCGGCCAAAGACCCCGCCATGCAGACGCCCAATCAGCTGTCGGGACCTCGCCACGTGGCACACACGTAGGCTTCCATACGCCACATCATCCGTGCCATGTATTTCATCCGTACACCATTGTATAGTGCCACGTTAGCATCCATACTGCACAATCATCTACACAATCACCTGCCCAGTCAGTAGTCCATACAATACGGACACCCAGTCAGCACAAAGGCGAAGTTTTTGCGACAGTCATATGGCCATCAAATTTAATCATGTGATTTGCTAACGTCAGTACACATCAGCAGGGTTTGAAAATTTTTGGACCCCCCTCTCATTTGCATTTTTGATTTTGCAGTTCAACTTCAGACAATGATATCTTGCTCATTTTTGCTCCTTTTTTCAAGCAATTTTTTTTGAAATGGGCTAGAATTTCGTGCTCTCCGCAGTGGTGAAGAAATTTTTTGATTTTGATGCACTGATTTTTCAGAAAATGCAGTTTTTGGTGACTGTACCTGAGTAATCCCAGTTTTTGCAACTTCAGAGGCTTCGTTTAGGGTCATACGACCTCCTTTTCAGGTTCCATTTTTTTTGAAAGTGTGTATTTTTTCATCTACTTTCACATGATGCTATCAGATTGATGTCATTATAAGTAGAAATTGTACTTTCATATTTTGGCCATTTTTGGCTCTCTTGGTACTTGTATATTTGCTTGAATCTCGGTTAGATTCATTGCACTATTGATTGAAGTCTCTTGTATCTTATTTGAGAAGTTGTAAAATTTGCATCATAAGTCCACTTTGCCTTGTTTTGCAAGTGGCTCATTGTAAACGCACTAAGTATAAAGTGCCAAAATCATCACTTTGGGGGGGGGGGGTACTTTGATTGAGTGAATTTGGGGGGGTGTCTCTTGTGCTCTTGTTTACTTGTGTTCTTTCTTTTTCTGCTATGGGTTCTTCTAAGTTTCCTCTCTTAACTCCTCATAATTATGCTACTTGGAAAATTGATGCTTGGAGTAAACTCATGGAAAAAGGACTCACTCATTACATTGATGGAACTATTGTTGCTCCCACTGATCCTAAGGTTGATCCAGTTGGTCACTTGGATTGGTTCACTAAAAATATTATGGCAATTGGTACCTTAAGAAAGTATGTATCATAGGATCTCATTTTTCATATTGAGAAGTGTACTCTAATCAAGGATACTTGGCAAAAGTTTCAAGACTTGTATGGTCAAGTTGATGAGATTAGGGGATATCAAATTGATAGTGATCTCACCATGTTAGATCCCAAGAACTTTGATACTATACAAGATTATGTCACTAAGGCAAATGAGTTGAGGGCACAACTCAAAGATTGTGGCATTGATAAGAAGGATACTCAATTGATATTCAACTTGATAGGCAAGCTTCCACAAGAATATGCAGCATTTGTTTCTAGTTTCCAAACCCATAGGATGACAATGGGTTCAAGCTACAAAATGCCTACATTTGATGCTTTCAATGAAATGTTGCTGATGGAACAAACTAAGTTGATAAGCATGGGCATTCTTAAGGCTTCTAAGTCTCAAGCATTAGTGGCAAATGAAGGGAACAAAGGAAATCAAGGAAAGGACAACTCAAACAAGAAGAAATGGCAATCAAAGCCTAAAGAAAAAGCACCATCTTCTCCACAACAAGGAGATTCATCCTCTTCCAAGAGAGATAATTCACCAAAGAGGGAGAGACCTACTTGTGCTTATTGTAAAAAGATTGGTCATGAGGAGCATCGTTGCCATTCTAAGAAGATTGATGAGCTCACACATATCATCAAAAAGCATAATATTGATTTGCCTAAAGTCTACAAGAAGGATGATTCATCAACTTCCACTTCCTCACATTCAAAAGGAAAAGGGCAAGCATTCATGGCTTCTACAAGTGGGAAGACTCACTCTTTTTTAACAAGAAAAGGAAAAGCTCTATGTGCTACTATTAGTCATAATTCAAAGAGATGGCTTCTAGATTCAGGGGCTTCTCATCATATGGCATCTTCGTAGTCTATGTTCTCTACATATGAGCCTTGCACCATGCCACAGATTTTGATGGGCAATCATACATACATGGATGTGATTGGGAAAGGATCTATTGACATTGGGGATAACTCCTTCAATGATGTGTTGTGTGTACCCCACTTGACAAACAATCTCCTTTCTATCTATCAAATCACACATGGCACAACTAAGAGAGTTGTGGAGTTCACACCTGACTCAATTTTCATTAGAGACTTGGAGACTAGAGCTATCATTGCGACTGGGGTGGTTGATCATGCATCTTGGTTATACTCCTTTTCAGATTTTGTTGATGATGATGATTTCACATTTGATGATTCTACACATGATGATCACACTTCTTGTGATAATTCAGATTTTGAGGAGAACTTTGGGTACTTGAACATGGGGATTCTCACATGTGAACCCATTCTTGAGTCTTGTATTTCATCTCCTCATATTGATATCACATCACCTATTGCACATGATGATGCAAATAGTGCGACAGTTTTTCCTTCATGTGATTTAGTGCAACAGGATATTCATTGTCTTCCAGCTTCAGATTCATGGGATGATTACTTGACAGATATTGCAGGTTTGTTTGTGGAATCCTACATTGCAGATTTGGGAGACATCATTGATGACATTCATCTTCTCCTTGATGAAGGTGATCCTTCTTCGATTGTTGCGAGGGAACACTCTGACCCTCTTGTTCATTCTCTACATGATCATTCTTTTGAGGTTGACATGATTGTGGATACTTATGTATAGTAGTTGGAGGAGGTCTCTTTATTTTTCGAGGAGACATGTGAGTCTTTGGGACATGTTCTACATCCATCTCCACTAGATCTTGGAGTGCCTTTTTCAGCAGTGTGGCACAGTTTACCACCTTTGGAGGGGGTATCTTTCAGTATCGACATGGGGACACTTGAGCAGTTTTCAGAGATTCCTTTCATCATGAGTTTTCTTCATACATCTTCCCTTCATTATTGGGGAGACTTTATGGATACACCTTTGGTTTTGTTTCTTCCTAAGGGGAGGAATGTTGTTCGATGTTCGTGGAGCAGTTTCTTCATACCGCAAGCTTCTATCATTGGTGTAGATTCCACATTGAGGGGGGGCTTCCTAGCTTCTCTTCTTCTCTCATATGGGGGGGACTTTTTCCTCACATGGGGTTTTGTCCTTCACATTCTTCTATGAGAGTTCTCTTGTATGTTTTTCATCTCTCTTTTGGGGGAGGGTTTTTTCCCATTGGGTTTTTCTCTCTTTCCTCGCTTTATGGGAGATTGCATTTGCATTTGTACATGGGTACCTAACATAGCCTAGTAGCTGGGACCCATCTTGCATTGCTTAGTTGCATTGTTGACTTAAGTGCATTCCCCTAAGTTGCACTTAAGGGGGGGGGTGTTGGTGTAAATAATTATTCATCTTGGATATTATTACACTTACTTAAGTTTACTTAGGAAATGCATTTCATAGTAGTTTGGGTATGAGACACTTGGGTGTTTGTGCCACATTGGGATAGTGTGTGTAGGAGAAATTCCACCTTTTATGGTGTTGATCTTGTTGTTATACTTCACATTCAGTGGGTGATCCACCTCATGTGGACTATTATATTATTTCTCCTACCTACCCTTGTTTCTTATTGAGCCACATGTCATGTTTGTGTGCTCACATATCCCTAGCCTTGCCTATATAAGCAAGCTCATCTACATTGTATGTAATCATTATTATTGATCATTTTCTATTGATGAGAATATAGTTTATTCTTGTCCTATATTGTCTCTATTTTGTACATTTCATTGAGTTCTTGATCTTGGCAAAATCTCACAATATCACATTATTCTAAAATCATTTCAATCTCCAACCTCAGTCAATATTTCTTCTAAATCCTAAATTAGTTAATTAATCTCTATTAATTAACAAATCCCCTGATTCCTACAAATCATCCCCTTAATCTCCATCAGCTAGCCTAATTAATTTTAGCCTAATCATGATTATCATTTCCTCCAATTTTATATTCCTCCATTCATTCTCTCTCCTCATGTCTCATCCTCCAAACTTGCCCACTTACACTCTAATCCCTCATTAGCCCACCTATATTGTCCTCCTAATCATTTGCACATGCCTAATCACCTTGATTAGGGATGGGTCAAGTCTTTGCCATAAATGGCTTTCCCATCCCATCCTCAAAACCTTAAATGCCTCCTACTTAGACTCTTCCAAGGAATGTCAAATCCTTGCATATCCCCATACACCCTCTTCCCAAGGAATTTTAAATTCCTTTTTCTTTTATTCTTCCTGCATCTTCTTATTTTTTACTTTTTAATTCCTCTTGTCCTTCCCCAAGGAATTTTATATCCTTTCCTCTCTTCCTAAGGTACTTGGGGAACTCTTCCCCGTGTACTTGAGAAGTGTGGAGAAAAGAAATGTCAATATGGAAAATCTCTTGGATCTCCCACTTTGTCCTCTTAATCCTCTTCCACCCTCTTTCAATCGTAACCCTTGATTCATCTTTGATATTGGCCATCCATTTTGGACCCCTCCATTCTATAAATTGGAATCTCCTCTCCTTACAAATCATCCAATTCCATAGTATTCTTATGTTATCCATTTGAGATAAAAAATCATCCATCATACCTTCATAATTTCCAAATTTCATCACACTTAATTATCCAATCCAAGTCTAATTGTTGTGTAGTGGAGAGAAATCCACAATCCATTATCACTAAGAGCAAATCAAGTGGAGCATTGGGCACACACCACGTCAAGCTCAATCAGAGGAAGAAGAGAAGAAAGGTATACAAAGGTTGATTTGTTTTATTTTACATTCTTTATTGTCTTTCATGTTTTAATCTATATGCATTAACATTTTAACCATTTTTCTCCACTTCACAAGGAACCACAAATAGGATTTAGTCACTCGACTCCTCCTAAGAAAAAAAAATGTTTTGGTGTAAGTCCATTTATTGAACCAAATATGTAGTGGATGAAACTATTAACAAGTTTAATACATGGATTATGGTCAAAGGTTTTTAATAGGTTCCAAGTGTTGACTATCGTAAGAGTTTTTTCTCCATAGTGAAGATGAACTCCATTCACTTGACTTTCACTATTGCTATACAACATGGATGGGTTGTACAACAAATGGATGTGAAGAGTATATTTTGTAATGAAGATACTTCAACAAGAAATTTATGTATAGTATCCATAGGGGCTAGTTGAGGGTTATTCTTCAATTTATCAATTGAGAAATTCTATTTGTAGCTTCAAATAAGCCCATATCAAATTTGGTATGCCAAGATGGACTCTATTCTTCTCTTAGTTAGACTCGTGAGATTCCAAACAAATTGGGATGTATACATTATATGATAGGATTTTATTCTCATTTATTTCTATTTTTTTATGTGGAAAAGACTAGATTGTTAATATGAACTTATCATCCATCATTGGAAAATTCAAAATCTCTTTTCATTAATTTACCATGACATCATGGGTCTCTTCCTATATACTTTCTTGGGATTGAGATTGCTCAATTTTCCTTTATAATAACTCCTACTCAACCCAAGTATGCTCTCGATCTCTTCACTCATTTCTACATGGTTGATTGTTTCCTTGAATTGAATTTCTTTTTGTTAGGATCAAGCTTGAGACAAAGTTTTCCACTCCATTTGTCAATGCCACATTTTTTGTTAGCTTGTGGATAGACTTATTTATCTTACTCACACTTATCCAAACATATAACTTAACATTGGTATGCTTTAACATTATATATAGGAACCACATTGTAGTGTCCTAAATTGTACTCCCTTACAATTTTGTCCTCATTTGGGCCCTCACTTTGGTGTTTTTTGTTCTGAGGCTTGATTGGAGCCTTGATTTTGCTCACACCTTGTAAATAACTCATTTTTTCTAGCATACACACTTTCTCCCCCTTAGTTCTTGGTCCCTGATTGGTTTCCTCCCAATCAAGGCCCATTTTGGGGCCCCTTAATGGTCATATAATTTGAGTGGGAATTAAGACCTTGTGTCAACTCATGTTAGAAAATTAAGTTGTTTTTCGACAAGAAAGTATAAAAGGAGATCTACCCCTCTCATTTTGATATGCATCCACTCTTAATGAATTTAATTCAAGCAATCAAGCAATCTTTCAAATTAAAGTGATCAAGCAATCAATTTTCTTTCAAGCATTGGAGTTGACATTCATTTCCTATGTGAATGAAGACTTTGTGAAACCTTAATTCCTTGTGGAGACAAACAAAAATCCATAAAAAGTTATATTAGTGTTTCAAACATTATTCAACATTTCCCTCAAAAGGAAATCATTTCCATTATAGCAATTCAATTAAATTTCAGCTTTATTTCATGGTTAATTCCAAAACTTGGGTTTAACCTAAGGCAAACCCCTATTCCCAACCATTTCCCTTCCTAATATGTGCAAGAACATCTATGGAGTTGCAATCTTCAGGATTGACATTATTCACAGAGGCGAACAAGTTTGCCTTTGAATGATGAAAAGTGTGGAGGACTAGAGTGACGAACATTCCAATCTTGACATTTCATGACGACCTTTTGGGAGTAGATTTGAACACACTCATATTAATTAGATCTAGGTTCATGGCTCTGTCTAATGACTGTAGTTCATTGTTTCTATGTAATTGCTTCAATTCTAGCACATTTACCCTCATTCCAAAATTTTCACAATTCAACTTAAAAGAGGATAACCCCCTACCCTAGGTGAATTTAGTAATAATTCTCAGCCCTATCCTTGGTGATTTGAGGTTAGATCTATTTGGTTCACCCCTATTTTAATGTGGTGGTCCCTAAGTAAAAATTAGTGGTCTTCTTCCCCCTAAGGGTGAAAACCCTAACTTTTCACCATCACACACATGAACTTTACTAGAAAGAGGTTGAATGTATCTTTTACTATATCTAGGGAAACCAAAATTATGGGATCCACTATGTAGTAGGTACATGCTTAGATTTGGTAAATATATAGTCTATGATGGGGTTGATAACCTTAATTATTATAAATATACATCTAGCTATAACTTTCACTTCAACTCTAGCTCCATTTATTGGCAATGAAAGAATAAGTATGCTATTGGTCTTTCTTTGATTAAGGTTGACTATTAAGGGGCAATTTATGCCCTCACTAAGGCTCTTTGGATTCAAAATATTTTTATTGATTTTGGCATTCCTTTATAGACAAAGTTAGACACCATGCCATTTAGATCTTGAAGAACTTGGTTTATCGTCAATGAACGAAACACATCATGATCCATGTGCAATATATCAAGTAGTTGTTATAGGAGTAAATCATTGATTGCACAATATCTTCACCATAACCTTCACTAAGATTAAGTACCACCACTCCCAATCTCTATTAGGGGTGTGAGACATTGTTTTAGGTAAGTCACTTAAATCTTCTCTCTTCATCCTCTTATGTGAAATTTGTTTTTCCTGTGGGTTTTGTCCTCTTCTTTTTGAGGGATGCTTTTGTACATGGGTACCTTACATGCATATTATCCATCATTTCATATAAAACTAAGCCACACTTTTGGGGTGTGTTACTGCATTATTTTAGTTTCTTGCATTTATTTTATTTACTTCATTACATACTATGTAGCTAGAAAAGTTTAAACAAACTTAGGTATGCTATACTTTTGCATCATATGACTTGTACTTCTTTACTTGGTGAATATGTTTTACACATATATGAATTTGGGTGCCTTTTGGATGGACTATGGCATTGGCCATCCTAGTCCACTCAAGAGGGAACCATCAAAAGAGGAAAAAATGTGTTAGGGCACCAAACACATGATCTACTCTCTATTTTTTTGTTTGATGATGATTAAGTTGTAGGATTAAAAAAAAAATTATAGGGTAGAATAAAGAACAAATGGAATTAAAATGATATAGGGGAAACCACACTAAAGTGGGTGCCAAGTAAAATGCAAAATTATTAAGGTATAAAATTTATGACACTATGATAATCATCCAACACTATAAAAATAGCTTACTCAAGGCAACTAACCACGATGGTTCTATATTTATTTAACTATTGTTAGTTTCTTGATTTAAATAGGGGATGTAATAATATGAGTTATCTATGTACATGAGAATCCATGAGAAGCAACCATGTTAAACAAATTATAGTATGTGTATCTTGGAGAGTGAGATTATGATAAAACAATTCTTCTTTTGGATTCTCTACAAGTCAATTCCTTTACCCAACTAGAGTTTGAAGATAATTTGTAGTATCATATAATATGTAAAAAATACTTATCTTGCGGCACATTGTTTGTTGAACTTCAAATTTGATTCTAAATTTTGTAAAGAGGAGAAGTATAGTTGAATGAAATTTGTTTTTTCGATAACACGTGAAGATTTATTTGGTCAAGTATTTTTTTCCAAAATAGTTATGTATTGAACATGACCATGTTGTGTATTTATCTTCCTTTTGTATTTAGATATAGTCCTATCTTTTTTCTTAGCAAATGACAATAATTTTTTAGAATATAGTTGTTCATGTAGGGATGTTGGTGAATGATGTGACTTGCAAGTCTATGAAGAGATCTACAATTATTATAAGAAAAAAACATTATAAGGGTGGTCTCCAAGTGGGGCTAACATAATTATTATAAATATTTAATGAGGGAAGGATTGAAGGTTACATCAAAATATGCTAGAGAGAAAATTCAACTTTTCTAGTTGTGTTGGAAATAAAAACTATATAGTTACAAGGTTGACTTCCAAGTTTTAATAATGTATCATCAAAATTATATAAATACAAGGTTAATTTCCAAGTTTTGAATATACATATAATCATGTGTACAAAGTAAATACAAATAGGTGAATGGTGAGAATAATCACGTGGTCTCATGTGTCCACTACACTAAATTAGCTAATTATTTTTTTGCAATATAGGTGATCCTTGATTAATCATACAATATAATTTGAAATGTTCTCTTATAATGGTTGATTTGTTAGTCCCATCTATATCATAGGTGGAGACTAATGTTTTCACTAAGTTCATAAAAAAGCTATTACTTTTCTTCTCAGCAACCGTGCCAATTTAAGAAAACCTGATTTTTTCTAAAGTTTGTCACACATTGATTTTTAAAATAAATTTTTTCTTCAATTTTTTTCTTTTCCTATTGATCGCTCAAATTTTTGTCGGTGGTTTTTCTTAATTTCTATTAAAAATATGAGAAAATGTTCTTCGGTCCAATGAAAAACCAACAAGAATTTTTTTGAGATATCGTCTAATTTTTTTGACAAGTTTTTTTAATTATTAAAACTTATTGATAGTATATAGTTTTTTATAGACTTTTTAGACCAATCTAATGCTTTGTTTTGAACAAATTATTTTACTTATTAATTTTTTTTTTATAATATATAGTTTTTATAGACTTTTTAGTCCAACCTATCTATAGGCAGACGTCACTCTTTTTTCCAATTAATTTCTGTTTTGAAAACTTTGTCAAAAATTTATTATATAGTTCACTCTAATTTATTTATTAAAATCATTTTCATTCTTCTAGCCAGTATGCTATTTCTTAATGTTTTTGTTTTTTTCTTTAAAATAAAAAATAGATGAAAAATCAAATGTAAGCAAGAAAAAATTCAGATAATTTTCCAATATTTTGTGGGCATATAATTGATCACGGTGGTTTCTTTTTATTGTCTGATTAAACTAATTACAGCTTCATAACAAATGTCGTGCCTACTACCTTCTCGTGCCAAAAGAAAAACTTTTGAATTAAGGGTTATTATTATAGAATAAATTATCACCGAAATTATTTAGTTGTTTCATTAAAATATTAATAAAAGTTTTTTTTTTATGCTATAATTAGCAATGGTATTTCAAATTGTAGTGGGTATAGTGTGAGGAATTTGTGAGTTAGGATAATTCAGAATAGTTCAAAATGAATATATTAAGAATTTTATATTGAAATCCAACAATAACATAACAAACAATAACGGCAGCACCAGCACAAGAGACTAACCGAAGGTGAGGGCACGACAACACCACCAATGCAAGAGACTAACCGAAGGCGAGGGCACGACATCACCACTAGCACAGGAGACTAACAGAAGGAGCACCACTAGCACAGGAGACTAAAGTAGCATCGGTGGGCACAGAGGCACAAGGGCGAGTCGAAACCGCATCAGCCGAGGCAACTATAGGACCACCACCACACCCAGATGGAGCAACAACATTCAATGGTTGAGGTGCAGAGGTGCCACACTCAGACGGAGCAGCAGCATTCAATGGTTGAGTCACAAAGATCAAACATCTTGATGAAAATGTGGGCCTAAAAAACTGGAATTGTAGAAACGGGCTGCAACCCGTTTGACAAAATGCCTCATACAAATTTGGTATTGTGAAACATTTGATAGAAACCATGAATCAAATATGAGCTCATGGAGCTTATGTCAGCCTATGCCAAGATATGAAGCGATGGATAAGCAAAGGGAACAAATTGTTTGACAAAATGTATTGAAGCAAATTGTGGTCACATGACACAGCAGATGGTTCAAGGCTCGCCAGGGAGGACGAGCAAAAACCACGACAACAGCATCAAAAATGCCACAACAGCAGTAAAAAGTGTTGGCATTATAACAAACAAGGAGAGATTGTTGGCATTTCAATAAGGATATTGAGAAGGTTGTTGATGATTATGGATATAACTGATCAAGGATGTTTTATTGTCTTAATATTATTATTTTGTCATTGATGTCAAGTAATTGATTTTCTAATTCAGTATGGTGTTGCCATATCTTAAGAAGTATGATTTGATGAATATAAAGATGTCGGTAAAAGACATAGAAAGAATGTGATGAATAAGGAGAGGAATAAGTTATTCAATGGGCAACTATTACCGAGTTAGACAATGATGAGATCATGATGTTTAGATTGTTTTGATATCATACATATGTTATTGAATGTAAGGTTAATACTATACTATGTTATCGAGCAAAGAACCTAGTTGGTAAACCCTAAGGAACCTAGTCAGAAAACCCTAAGGTTATCGCTATCAGTTAATGAAGGCAGAATGTCTACCGAGTGAAGTTTAGTATTTACCAAGTTGCAATCGAGTAATAACAGAATGCATTGAATGAATAAAAGTGTTATTTAATGAAGGAAGCTGATGAGCTAGAACTGATTAAATGATTGGTATTCCCTAGATGAAGTTTGTTAACAAATCTATGGCAAAGGAAAATCGGCAGGAAGATCTACAGCTCAGAATGAACCGCAATACCCTAGCACAAGTTCCAAGGTGGGGTAAAACATTTTCAGATCGAAGGATACATTAAACCTGGTCAAAGTTTGAAGATCTGATGGCTATGATTGATCATGGGAAATGTGATCAAGGAGATTAAGCGGTTAAGCAATTGTTTATAAATAAGGAACTATTGATAAACAATGTATGTGGGCAAGTGTATGCACAGAGATGCTACCTAGTGATTACTGAGCACTGAAGCTTGAAGACCTATTTGAATAACAGAGTATAGAGCCCAGCAGATGGACAAGATTAGTTCTATGTCTATATAGTATTGAGCAAATAAGAATCTGCTTTAGCATTTTTAGATGTGAAGTTGCACATAGATTTTTATTACTGTTATTTTGTAAAGTGACAGAAAATCTCTTAACCGAGTGGACTTAACAGTCTTATTTGTAAAACCCTCTAGCAAGGTGACATTCTGATTGAGTGTTTGAAATCCTTTAACAAGGTCACTTCTAACAAGGTGAAGATCCTAACAGATCTAAGGGAAATCCCTTAACCGAGTCACATCTAGCAATGTGTTTGTAATCTTTAATAGGATTTGCTTTTAACCGAGCATACTCTAGAAGAGTATATTTCTTAGTGGGTCCGAAATCCCACAGTGGTTTTTCCCTATTTGGGTTTCCACGTTAAATCTGGTGTTATGAGTATTATGATGTTTATATGCTTTTGAGTTTGCATGTTTAGCAGTTTTGATTATATTGTTGAAGTATATGTTACCGAGGTTGAATCTGTTGTTTTTATGGA
The DNA here is from genome assembly GCF_030272615.1 of Cryptomeria japonica. NCBI lineage: Eukaryota > Viridiplantae > Streptophyta > Pinopsida > Cupressales > Cupressaceae > Cryptomeria > Cryptomeria japonica. Next base: position 194,168,996 of record NC_081406.1, read on the forward strand.
AGATTAAGTTTGTATGATTCACCCCCCCCCCCCCTCTCATCTTGTTAGCTTGGCATCTGTACTTACATTAAGTATCATAACTATCAATTGGTATCAGAGCTTTGGACTCCAGAAGAAGAAAAAGTTTAAAGGTACTTGAGGCAAAGATCCAAAGATGTATAAGAGTAATGCACCGAAGTTGAACAAGTCAAGTTTCTCTGCATGGCAAAAAAGTATGAAGTTGCACCTATCAGGAGTTGGAGAATATGTTGTATATTATCTGGAGAATGATTTCATTACACCGAGCACCTATCCATTGACAATGGAAGAGATAAAAGCAAAGCAAGAACATATTCAAGCAATGATTGAAATAACATCTACATTGACCGACTCAGAGTTTAATGATCTAGAAGGCTGCAATGATGCAAAGGCAATGAATGTGGGACAAGCTCATATCTGTGTATGGCGGTGATGAACATTTTCAAAGAGCAAAAGTGGATAGTCTAAGAGGGCAACTTGAATCTATGAGGATGAATGAAGGTGAGAACATAACCCAGTACAGTACAAGACTAAAGGAGATTGTCAATCAAATCAAAGGAGCAGGTGGAACTATTGAAGAAAAGGATATAACAAGTAAGTTGTTAAGAACCCTTCTACCAGCTTATGCAATCCGAGTCTCTGCAATCAATGAATTGAGGTCGGTACCCAATATGCCAGTTTCTTTAGATGCTACTATTGGTAAGCTACATGCATTTGAGTTAAGTAATTTTGATAACAGTGGGTCATCGGTAAATAAAGTTGACTCTGCATTCAGTTCTTTTCATCTTGGTAAATCTAATGATTACAATGATAGAATGAGTAAGTATTCTGAAGGAGATCACAGTGGAGCAAGTGAGAGATTTCGCAAGAACATGGAAGAAGTACACAAACTGTATGAGGAAATCAGAAAGCAAGAAGAGTTTGAAGCACTATTAGCTAGAAGGTTACCGAGAGGCAAAGGTAAGTATAAGGGAAAACTACCTTTGAAATGTTTCAATTGTGATAAGATAGGACATATGGCTTCTAAGAATCCTAAAAAGAGAGATTACCGAGATGACAAACAGAAAGATAATCATTACAGAGGATATCGAGACTTCAGAAGAAGAAATAGAAAGTCATGCCTAATAGTCGATGAGGATTCCAATGATGATAAATCAGATGAAATTGATATAGAGGAAGTAGTTTATGTGGCTATCAAAGATGGATCAGATGAGGAAAGGTATGGAGAAAAAGCCCTAATATCTCATATAAATACTAATGATTCTTGGATCATAGATAGTGGATGCTCACATCACATGACAGGTGATAAATACAAGTTTGTTATGTTAGAAGATTATGATGGAGGCTATGTAAGATACTGGTAATGATGCACCATGTCTGATAAAAGGTAAAGGATCCATAACACTTCTTGAAAATGCTAAATGTAATGATGTTTATTGGGTTGAAGGATTGAAATACAATTTGTTGAATGTAGCACAGCTAAACAACACAGGTTACTGAATAGAATTTCAGAAAGGAATTGTCAAAGTTCATGACAAGCATGGAAAGTTAGCTGCTACCGGGACACAAACAAAAGGTAATACATTTCATCTTGACTCAACTCGGAATAAGTGTCTGTATGCAAAGATAGATGATACCTAGTTATGGCATAAGAGGTTTTGTCATGTAAATTTTGATAATCTAATCAAGATAACAAAGAAGCACCGAGTAAGAGGTCTATTGAGTCTTGAAAAACCTAAGAATGCTATGTGCCGAGGATGCCAGATGGGTAAGATGACAAGATCAAGCTTTACAAGTAAATCCTACACTTCTAAGGGAATTTTAGATCTTGTGCACACTAATCTTTGTGGTCCTATGAAAGTTCAAAGTTATTATGGTGATAAATATTTCATATTATTTGTGGATGATTATTCAAGGATGATGTCAGTTATGTTTTTTAAAGGAAAAATCAAAAGCTTTTCAAACGTTTAAATGGTACAAGGCAAAAGTTGAAAAATGAAACAGGAAGACAACTGAAATGTCTTAGATCGGATAGAGGAGGAGAGTTCACATCTGATGAGTTCAACTTATTCTGCAATGATCATGGTATTAAAAGACAGGTCTCTGCATCGAGAACTCCACAACAAAATGGGATAGCTAAGAGAAGAAACAAATCTATTGTGGATTGTGCCAGAACCCTGATGATTGAAAAGAAAGTGCCACAAACATTTTGGAGAGAAGCAATAAGCATAGCAATTTACATCTTGAACTGAGTACAACTGAAGAAAGGAACTTTGAAGACACCATATGAAATCTGGTATGACAAGAACCCTAATGTAAGTTATTTTAAAATCTTTGGAAGTAGATGCTATGTACACAAAGATGATAGAAATGGCAAGTTTGATTAGAAAAGTGAAGAAAGAACATTTCTTGGTTATTCTTCTAGAAGCAAAGCATTTAAATGTTTGATCAAATCATCTAACAAAATAGTAGAAAGTGCAAATGTGAAAATTGATGAATTTGCAGAAAGAAATGATGATGGAAATTCCAAGGAATCAGAAGATTATGATGAATTTGTCTATGTTCAACCAACAAGTCCTACCGAGAGAACTATTGAAGAAAATGAAGAGAATATTCAGTTACCGAGTGATGAAGAAGATCATACAGAGCCTACCAAGCCTGTATTAGCCAAGTATGTCAATAGACATCATGCATCGAGTCAGATTATAGGAGATAAGGATGATCCAGTGATGACAAGGAACAAACTAAGACAGAACACATGTCTGATATCTGAATTTGAACTGAGAATAGTGAAAGAGGCATTTAACAGTGAAGATTGGATAAATGATACGACAGAAGAGATTGATCAAATCAAGAAGAATGACACATGGACACTGGTCCCAAGACCGAAGGACAAAAATGTAATCGGTACAAAGTGGATTTTCAGAAACAAGCTGAATGAAAAAGGTGAGGTCATTCAAAATAAAGCAAGACTAGTTTGCAAAGGTTATGCCCAAGAAGAAGGAATTGATTATGGTGAGACTTTTGCACCTGTGGCAAGACTAGAAGGAGTAAGAACATTGTTGGCATATGCTGCTTACAAGAATTTCAAGGTATATCAAATGGATGTCAAATCTGCATTTCTGAATGGTATATTAGAAGAAGAAGTTTTTATTGAACAACCTGAAGGATTTGTTGAAGACAATAATAAAGATCAAGTATGTAAATTGAACAAAGCCTTATATGGTCTGAAACAAGCACCTAGAGCATGATATGAAAGATTTCACTCTTATTTAACCAAGATTGGTTTTATGAGAACAAGTGAAAACAACAATATGTACATGAAGAATGATGAAAATGGAATACTAATCTCAGCCATATTTGTTGATGATATTATATTTTGTGGAAATGACTCTCTATGCAAGGACTTTGGAAATGAAATGAGCAAAGAATTTGAGATGTCATTAATTGGTGAGATAAAGTATTTTATAGGTCTACAGATACTGCAAATGAAGAATGAGATTTTTATTACTCAATCCAAGTACATAAAGGAAATCTTGAAGAAATTTGGAATGGAGGATTCAAAACCTGTAAGTACTCCTATGACTACCAGCTGTAAATTATCAAAGAATGATGAATCTGCATCTGTTGATGAGACACTTTACCGATCCATGATTGGAAAGCTACAATATGTTGTTCACAGCAGACCAGATATAGCACATGCAGTAGGTATAGTTGCAAGATTCTCTGCAAATCCTAAGGAAACCAGATGATAGCAATCAAGAGAATTTTTCAGATACTTGAAAGGCACTGAAGATTATGGCTTAGTATATCAGAAAAGAAATGACTTTGATTTAAAATTTTATACTGATGCTGATTGGGTAGGCAACATTGATGACAGGAAAAGCACAAGTGGAGGAGCTTTCATTTTAGGAGAAAGACTAGTGAGTTGGCTTAGCAAGAAACAAGGATGTGTTTCACAGTCAACATCAGAAGCTGAATACGTTGTTGCAGCATTGAATTGTACCAACATAGCATGGATCAAACAACTGTTGGAAGGTATAAATGAGAAAGTTATCGAGCCAGTAACTATATTTTGTGACAATACTAGTGCCATTAACATTTCAAAGAATCTTGTTATGCACTCTAAGACAAAGCACATCTCTATCAAATATCATTATCTTAGAGAAGAAGCTCAAGAGAAGAAAGTGGTGTTGGAGTATGTTAGCACAAAGGAACAAATAGCAGATATCTTCACCAAGCCACTACCAAGGGACACTTTTGAGTATCTCAGAAGTAAGTTAGGGGTCCTACCCCTACCTTCTACTCACTGACCGAGTTCGATGAAAGCATCAATTCGATGACTCTACAGAATATCTTTTAGGAGTTAATGTTGATTTACACACTTTAGGATGTTTTCTAAAGGTGTGCAGGAAACAAATACAGGAAACAGGAATTGAAGACAAAATGCTTTGACCGAGACTAAGTTGACACATAACAGCAGGAAATCACTTCATACAGGAAGAAATTATGTTTTAGTTCTTTACTTTTTCACATTATTGTCAAAGGGGGAGAAGACTAAAGAAAAGGGGACAAGACTAATGTATGGGGGAGAATTCTGATGATAGGGGGAGAGCATTTCAACATTTCAGAATCTCACAGCAATCCGAATCAATTAGGTCAAATCAATTGGTTTTGCCATCAATGCCAAAGGGGGAGATTGTTGGCATTATAACAAACAAAGAGAGATTGTTGGCATTTCAACACGGATATTGAGAAGGTTATTGATGATTATGGATATAACTGATCAAGGATGTTTTACTATCTTAATATTATTATTTTGTCATTGATGTCAAGTAATTGATTTTCTAATTCAGTATGATGTTGCCATATCTTAAGAAGTATGATTTGATGAGTATAAAGATGTCGGTAAAAGACACAAAAAGAATGTAATGAATAAGGGGAGGAATAAGTTATTCAATGGGAAACTATTACCGAGTTAGACAATGAAGAGATCATGATGTTTAGATTATTTTGATATCATACATATGTTATTGAATGTAAGGTTAATACTATACTATGTTACCAAGCAAAGAACCTAGTCGGTAAACCCTAAGGAACCTAGTCGAAAAACCCTAAGGTTATCGCTATTGGTTAATGAAGGCAAAATGTCTACCGAGTGAAGTTTAGTATTTACCGAGTTGCAACCGAGTAATAACAGAATGCATTAAATGAATAATAGCGTTATTTAATGAAGGAAGTTGATGAGCTAGAACTGATTAAATGATTGGTATGTCATGCATGAAGTTTGTTAAAAAATCTATGGCAAAGGAAAATTGGTAGGAAGATATACAGCTCAGAATGAACCGCAATACCCTAGCACAAGTTCCAAGAAATGTATGCAAGTTCCAAGGTGGGGTAAAACATTTTCAGATCGAAGGATACATTAAACCTAGTCAAAGTTTGAAGATCTGATGGCTATGATTGATCATGGGAAATGTGATCAAGGAGATTAAGAGGTTAAGCAATTGTTTATAAATAAGGAACTATTGATAAACAATGTATGCAAGCAAGTGTATGCACAAAGATGCTACCTAGTGATTACCGAGCACTGAAGCTTGAAGACCTATTTGAATAACAGAGTATGGAGCCTAGCAGATGGACACGATTAGTTCTATGTCTATATTGTATTGAGCAAATAAGAATCTGCTTTAGCATTTTTAGATGTGAAGTTGCAGATAGATTTTTATTACTGTTATTTTGTGAAGTGACAGAAAATCTCTTAACCGAGTGGACTTAACAGTCTTATTTGTAAAACCCTCTAGCAAGGTGACATTCTGATTGAGAGTTTGAAATCCTTTAACAAGGTCACTTCTAACAAGGTGAAGATCCTAACAGATCTGAGGGAAATCCTTTAACCGGGTCACATCTAGCAATGTGTTTGTAATCTTTAACAAGATTTTCTTTTAACTGAGCATACTCTAGAAGAGTATATTTCTTAGTGTGTCCGAAATCCCACAGTGGTTTTTCCCTATTTGGGTTTCCACGTTAAATCTGGTGCTATGAGTATTATGATGTTTATATGCTTTTGAGTTTGCATGTTTAGTAGTTTTGGTTATATTGTTGAAGTATACATTATCGAGGTTGAATCTGTTGTTTTTATGGAAGATTAAGTTTGTATGATTCACCCCCCCCCCCCTCTCATCTTATTAGCTTGGCATATGTACTTACATTAAGTATCAGAACTATCAAAAAGCCACGGAAGCAACATAACACAACCACAAAAACAAAAGAAACCTGACACCAGTGACGAAGGGTAAAAATGTTTTACCATGAGAGGAAGTTGAGCATTGAGTAACTCAGAGTGATGTAGCGAAACATGCAACCAGGGTTACTAGGACCTGGACCTGTGGGAGTTAGGCGGGTTATGTGGTAGCTACAGGATGATATATCAAAGAATGGACACTCTTTTGATGGAGTCGAGCGGTTTCCAGGCAAGCATCAGGATAAGGGGAGAGAAAGAAGATTCCTGTGACATTAGTTTGCATGCCAACTAGATCGAACACCACAGCCCTCGTTTGACATTTGTGAGGGGACACCACCTTTCTCACATCGTTCTCTATCTGAATCGTGGGCTAATCCTACTAATCTCCCATCATATGTGACTTGGCCAAACAATACCCAGTTGATAAACCCCAAATTCCTTTCAACCCCAAACAATCTCCCAATAAACAACTTGTGTCAAGGAGCACCCTTCAAACCAAAACAAATTACACAGAGTTGGACAAAGAAAACCCCTTCCACATTACTTCATGATCCACAAGAACTTAACTCAGATGCAGAAGGTAATGGGAAAAGTCTAAATGAAACAGCTAAAGAGGGTAGTTGGGCTCCAGTCTTGCCAAAGAACAAGATTGCTACTAACACTGGAAAATCAGGCAAATCTGAAGGTGTGTATAAGATCGTTTTGTCGAACCACCTTATTCATCCTCAAATAGATCTACTACGCACCACAACCCTCATTGGTAAGCTTCATTCTACTATTTCCTTTATGCAACTTTCATTTTGGGCTAAACAAAATTGGTTTGGCTTGAAGGATATTTTTTTTATGGATAAGCAATCTCTCTTTTTTATTGCCATTTTTTATTCTAAAGAATATAGAAATTGTGATCATAGATTTAAGGGATGGTTTTGTAAGGGAATTGGTATTATCACTTTGGCGTGGGTTTCAAATTTTAGCATTGACTCAGTTCCCCCTCTTGTCATGCCTTTTTGGATTACTCTCCCGGGGCTCCCTCTTGAATATCGTGAACTAGATATTGTGGAAATTTTGGCTAACCAAATGGGTATTTTTATCAAGCACGATCTTATCCCATATGAACTACCCCATTTAACTGTCAGAGTATGCTTACTGCTAAACCTCACAAAGCCACTTCCCAAGTCCATTATAATGAGTTCCTCCATAGGGAAATGAAATCAAGACATTTGCATACAGGGTACTAGAGATATTGATGACCGTATAGATAAATTGGGTCATTTTAATTCGCAGTGTCAAGGTTGGGGCATTGATGTTGTTAGGGTCTGCAAGGACTTTGTGACTGATTACCATAAATGCTCCTTTTATTAATCTATTCCATCTCCTCCTTCTACAACAAATGGGACAGCAACTGTAATTAACTCAACACAGAGCTCTGTACCTCTAAACGATGTTGATAATATTGCAAGACCTTTCCAGGGTGCTCAGTTGTTTCAAGATGTTTCTCCTCTCTCTCTGATCCTCTCTCAATCCTTTTTGAGCTCTATGACTGACACTTTACTTCCAACAGAAAAAAGAACAAAGCCCTCCAATTTGAAGAAATCTCCTCAATATCAGATTGTTTTTTCTAGTTTAAGTTCTCTACAAAAAATTGGTGGGAGATACAAGAAAGTATCTTTTAAGATCCACTGCTCTTCAATCCTGATTGATTGGTTGTACAAGAAAATATTTGCTTCCTCTCTCTTTAGGCAGCCCACTTCTTCTTTTTTGAGTTTAACTTCTATGGGAAACTCAGATACTCAACTCCAGGAACTCTATATATCACAGAATGCAAAGGTCAACCTGATTCACAACTTGATGTTTAATTGTCAACCTTTCCATGTGATTCAACGCAATCCTCCCATTCTTGGATCCTCATCGGATTCTCCATATATTGAATTAATGGCACATGATATCCTTATCTTTGTTGCATCGAACTTGATAGATGAAATTTCTCTTGAGGAATTTCCAGAAATTCAAGGTGTCCCTGTTGTTGATGCTACACCTCTTACTCTCAATACTTCACCACCCATTCCCTCATCCTTGTTAGAATCTAGTCATGTTGAACACCTTGTGGTTGAAGATAATTCATATCAGCCCTTTCAGCCTTCCACACAGCTTGACTTTGATTTTGCTCAACATATCTCTCTTGTTCAAATAGTTTCTTCATCTCCTTTGTTATATAAAACACCTAAAAAAAGAGGTCGGAAGCCAGAGATTCTTAAAACCCAAGAAGAGATTGCAGTAGGTATCCAGATCACAATTGTAGATAAGTTTTCACCCCACACAAGACTGAGAAGAACATGTTGTTCTTCTTGGATGCAATGAGGATCTTATCTTAGAATGTCAGAGGTTTGACTGCCTCTGACAAGAGGGGGCGGATCAAGTAGTAGTTGGATTCCTCCCAAGCAGACTTCATTTTACTACAAGAAACAAAGCTTTCAGATGAAGCAACTCAAAAGATTTTTAAAAAATGGACTTTATGGGATTTCATACATATTCCTGCAGTAGGGGCTTCAGGTGGTATTTTGATCTTGTGGAATACCAGGACAATCAAAGCAAAAACTTTGAGTCAAGGGACAAATTGGCATCTTATTCTTATTGAAAATTTTGATTTATCCTTTGTTCTCTTTAATATCTATGGCACAACAGCTCCTCAAGTGAAACATGCTCTTTGGAATACTATAACTTGTCAGATCCAACAACAGGGAGCTCAGAAAATCATCTTAGGAGATGATTTTAATGCCATCTTGTCTTAGAATGAGAAACAGGGAGGCAATCCTACAACACCTAAGGTGATTGAAGACTTTAGATCTTTTGTGTTTGATAACGCCCTTTCTAACATTTCACCTTCTAATGGTCAATTTACATGGACAAACCGGAGAACTTCCCTTCAAATTTCAAGTAGATTGGACAGGTTTTTCACTTCATATGAATGGATCCTTCGGAAATATACTTTCAGCTCTAAAATTCTATCGTTCTCCAACTCCGACCATTTTCCTATCGAATTATGTCTAGATAAACATGAAATTTCTCATCATAGATCTTCTTTTAAGTTTGAAAGAATGTGGTTTCGACACCCACATTTTCATGCTCTACTTTGTCAATGGTGGGTGAGTGCCCCCTTGTGCAGGGGGGACAAAATGTTTCAACTTTATATGAAAATGCAATTTGTAAAAGAAAATATCAAAGTCTGGAATAGGAAAGTATTCAAAAATATCTTTGCAGAAAAAACAAAGGTAGAGAAGGAATTAAAGGATGTTAATGAACTTATCTTTTCTATTGGGATTATTCCAGAAATTTTCTTAAAGCAGAAGCATTTACAAAGCTACTAGGAAGAACTGTAATCTAGAGAGGAGGAATTTTGGAGACAAAAATAAAGGGAATTATGGCTAAAAGAAGGAGGTAAAAATACTAAATTCTTCCAGGCTTCTACAAAGATTAAGCAAGCTACATCTACTATCTTTTCTATAAATGCCTCTTCTTCAGGGGAAAAATTAACTAATGAACAAGAAATTAGGGAAGAGGGTGAACTCTTCTATAAAAATCTTCTTGCTCCCTCCCCTCCTTTTGTTTCTGAGGAGTCCAGTTTTGACATATTGTTAGACTCCATTCCTTGTCTAATTTCACAACGTGATAATGATTATTTGATGCAACCTTTCTCTCTTGCTGAACTACAAGAGGTGGTATTTTTAATGGCTCCTGACAAGTCTCCAGGCTCTAATGGTTTCACCATACTATTCTTTCAAAAGTGTTGGGACATTTTAGGCTTTGATCTTTTAATGGCTTTGGAGGAGTCAAGACAAAAAGCTTTTATTCTCAAGAACTTCAATTTAACCCATCTTGCTCTTATCCCCAAATCCAATAACCCTCGATCTTTTGCAGATTTTAGGCCTATCTCCTTATGTAATTCAGTGTACAATATTTTCACAAAAGCTATCTATCTTCGGTTAAAAACCTTGATACCTAAAGTAATATCTCTTCAACAAGGAGGTTTTGTTCCTGGCAGGGAAACATCAGAAGGTGCGCTTGTGGCCCATGAAGTTCTACACTCAATTAACTCTTCACAGTCCCCTGCTTTTATAGCTAAATTAGACATGTTGAAAGCATATGATAAAGTATGTTGGTCCTTTTTTTTGAGAGTGCTTAAAAAGTTTGGCTTTTTGGATAAGTGGTGCAAATGGATCAAAAATTGCCTCTCTGGGGCATATTTTTTAGTTATTGTTAATGGTAATCCTTCTGGTTTTTTTCAAGCCACCCAAGGGGTTTGAAAAGGTGACCCACTATCACCTTTTCCATTCATTATCATGGTAGAAGCTTTTAGTAGATTGGTCAATAAGCAGTTGAGTCTGGGTTTTTGGAAGGGGGTATGCATCCCTAATACCTTAATTTCTATCACCCACACCTTATTTGCAGATGATACACTTTTATTCGGCTATTACAATATACAAGAAGAAAGGCACATTAAGAAAATATTGGATATATATACTTCTAGATCTAGACAGAAAATCAGTGTGCAAAAATCTAAACTATTCATATTCAATACTTCTGAAATGGTGTCTAACAGCATTATCCAGACATTGGGCTTTCCAGTGGATTCTCTTCCATCATCGTACTTGGGTATCCCTTTCTTTATGGGAGTAGGGAAACCTTCTTTTTGGAATTTTGTGATTGACAAATTAAAAAGAAAAATTTCTGTATGGAAATCTAGATGGTTATCTCTCTCAGGCAAAATCCTTCTGGTCAAAATTGTTTTGGCTACAATTCCAAACTACTACATTTCAGTCCTTCAAGCCCTAAAATCTATTGTCTCTCATATCGAGAAAATTATTTGGAAAGTTAATCTTTCAGAAGAGAAAAAGATCCCACTTGTGTCTCTCAACAAAATGACTCCAAGCAAATCTATAGGCGGGGTGGGTCTGCACGATCTGTCAAAAAGGAATAAGGCCTTTGGGGGAAAGCTAGTTTGGAATATGTATGAAAAACCACATGCTTTATGGTGTAAAATTATGCAAGAAAAGTATTTAGATACTCCTACCCCTTCATGTATATTCACTATCCTTGATCCTCCATCAGGATCTGCAGTTTGGAACTTCATGATGGACTCTAGGAATGTGATTACTAGATACTTATCGTGGCAAGTACATAATGGCAAAGAAGTCAACTTTTGGCATGATTCATGGAGTGGTCTCCCCCCTCTTAATTTGGAGGAGTCCCTAGTAGATGTGATCCCTATATTTATTGCTCATTGGGGTTCACACCTTTATGATTACATAGATGATCTTGAGAAGCCTTCAAATCATGTCATTTGGAAGAAGCCGGCTCTACTTCCAATATCCTCGGGTCAAAAGGTAAAATTTTCTTTGATTCTCAAGAACCGCATTATCTTTATCTCTAATGGTTTGGACAAAATGATATGGTGCCCTATGAAGAATGGAAAGTACTCTATCAAGGAAGGGTATAAGGCAATTCATCAAATGTATGTTCAATCCTATTCACTAAGAGCCTACAATTTCTGTTGGAATAATAGTGTTCTTCCCAAGGCAGGGATGTTTGCTTGGCTTGCTCTACATAAGAGAATACTCACCAGTGAGAGACTTGTTAAATTGAATATTGCACATCCATTTGTTTGTGTACTTTGGGGTGAACACAGTGAAACGTTAGATCATCACCTCCTCCAATGTGATTTTGCTCACTATTGTTGGATGTTTGTGCTTGATAAGCTTTCCTTTAGCACACCTCTTCCAGATAATGTATGGGATTTGTTCAAGTCATGGCCAGTCTTATACTCATCCTCTCTTTTTGCATGTATTTGGAAAGTGATCCCATCCATAGTAGTATGGTCACTTTGGTGGGAAAGAAATAAGCGTGTTTTTAGAAAGCAAACATCTCCTCTTTCTGAAGTTTTCAATTATATTGAAAAATCAGTATCAGAACTGGTTAATGCTCAAGTTTCAAATCAGTTCAATTCAAATAGGGAATTTACTTCTTGGGATGGTCAAGTTATTAACTGTTGGAAGGGCATCTCTATTCCTGTATCACCTTGTCTTCCAAGAGCGAGAACTAGTAAAATTGATAGAAATAAAGTGAAATGGTGTCCTCTAGATTCAATGCATTTCAAACTAAATTTTGATGGCTCCTCTAAAGGGAACCCAGGTGATGCAGGGATAGGAGTATGCATAAGGGATCACACAGGATGTGTTTTAGCTTTGAAAGCTAATTTTATTCCATCGGGTACTAACAACTTTGCAAAGGCATATGCTTTACTTGAAGGTATTCTAATAGTAAAAAAACTGAACATCTCATATATACACATTGAAGGTGATTCATCTATTATTATCAATGCTTGCATAAAGAGAAATATTGATAATTGGCAGATAAGATATTTACTTGAACAAGCATGGACACTAATTGATACATTTACAAACTTCACCATTTCACATATGTATAGAGAAGGGAACCGGGTTGCAGATCATTTGGAAAATATGGGAAGTTCCAAGGAAGAACTTAATATGATGGGTCCGAATTGTGATTTTGATTCTTATCCAATTCTTAAGGCAAAAATTTTGGAAGATATGGGTATAGGATAATATTACATATAGCTATATAGTGTTCTTTTTCATAACGATATAAATTGGTATGTGTGATAATATAAGTGCAGGGTCCTATGGTTTTGTTGCATCTGTATATTGTGAAGGGATATCAATTTGAGAAGTGTGTTGGATTGTAAGTTCGATACATTCATAAGTAAGACAAATTGTGGACTGCAATGTAAATGTGCACAGCTCTCGTGATGTTTTGGTTTAGAATGCATCTTTTCTCCGGGAGCTCTTTGAATCAGCTTTATATAATAAAATATATTAAGTGGCACCACAGCTCTCGTGATGTTTTGGTTTAGAATGCATCTTTTCTCCGGGAGCTCTTTGAATCAGCTTTATATAATAAAATATATTAAGTGGCACCACCACCTTGTTTTGAAATATATATATATATATATATATATTAAGAATTTGGTTAGTTTAATAAATTTAAATTTAATTTTTATTAATATTTATTTTGATTATATTTTATATAATTTTTTTTATTATTTCTAAAGTTGAATTATTATTTGATATGAGAGTACAATTCAGCCAACAATTCAACCTCATCAACAAACCATAAAGAGTCTATCTAGATATATCTAGATATTATTTGCATATTAAAGTATAAATTAATTTTTAGTTAAATATATAAGCATATCTGCAATCATTTTCTAAATAAATAAAGTCCAAAAATATTAAACTTTTATTGATTAGTTAAAAATACTTTACATGGTCCAAGGGGTTGAGCTTAACTGGTTAAAACGCTGGGTTCTCATTGTGAAGACCCAAGTTCAATTCCCAATAGGGACATCTAAAGTGAAATTCTAAGTTGTGACTCTTGGCCTTCCAAAGGATGGGGAAGGTCTTGGGGTCAATCTAATCAAACATAATAATAATAATAATAATTCAAAGATATGTAATGGGGATGGGGCCCCCTATTGTGGCCCCACTGGTTCATAGCTCCAGTCAAAAGCTATTCAAGGCTTCGGCCAATTACCTATCAAAAAAAAAAAATACTTTACATGAGAATACACACTTTCAAGATTTGTGTCTATTTTAATAAAATTGAAATAATTATTTTTATTTTATTTATAAATAATTATATAAAAATTTAAAAAATGATGATAATTAAATCAATATAATTATAAACTTTTTTAAAAATATAAAAAAATTATTTTCATTATATTATATTTACTATTTACTCTTTTTTCTATAAAGTATTTGTTTACACATGATAATTCTTAAAATCATTTTAAATTCAATTTTTTAGTTTATAAATAATAATTTAGATTAAAAAAATTAGATAAATGAGATAAAAATATTAATTTAATTTATTTTATTTCATTATCATTGATTTTAAAATTTCATCTTCTATTAATTTTTTTTAACATACAGAAATTACATATATAAAATTCAAAATCTCATATATTAAAAATTCATATTATTATGGTATTTTTGGAAAACTTTATTATTAATAATTATATTTTTTTAAATTTATAGAACATTGGTTATAAAATTTAATTTTTTTTAATAATATTTGACATTATCTATGATGTCAAAAGATAATAAAAAAATTTATTAAAAAAAATAGTTTTTTTACCTTTTTAATATGTTTCTTTTTATTTTTAACTTTTTAATTATGATTTTGTTTGTAATTTTTAATGTAAAAGACAAAAATTTAATTGTATCAATTTTAAGATAGTTTATTTTATTTTTAATTTTTTTAAAATTATAATTATAATTAATTTATTTTTTAAAGAATTTAATTATATTTATGTTCAGATTTATAATTAAAAAAATGTGTGTTAATATTGAATATATCGCTCAATTAATATTTTTGATATTAAAAGCAGCCAAAAACGAGGGGGTTGACCCATAGGAACAATTAGAAGGACAGTGGTAGAACCATTGTCTGCAAATAATCAGCAAAGTAGCAGCTTTTTACCTCTATCAAAAACAAAAACCATACTACGAGAGTTTATCAATGATAAAGTAATACTAATCAGAGTTTTAGTCATTTGCCACGTAGGGCAATAAACAGAGAAGTATAAACAAAAGCATAAACTAGCCTTATCCGCCCAGCAGCTACACAATATAGTCAAAAAACCAGAAATCCTCCACATGCAGACAGTTATTTCTTTTTCCCTTGGCTCTTCTTAGGGAGCAGCTTTCTAGCCCATTCCTTAGTGAGGAATTTGAACAAGCCTTTGTAGTCCTCGTCCTCCTTACCTTTCCCTTTGGTCGTGCTTTCCTGCATAAGGCACAGAGTAGCAACCGAGCATCGCATAACATTCAACGCAAACTTGGAAACATCATGCATCTTGGACTCTGCCGCCTCTAGTCTACTGGTGATCACCTGCACATTGTCAGAGAGGACCTCCATTTTTTTCTCTAGCTCCACCAGGTTGGATTCCTCCTCCTCCTTCACGTTGCTGGCCTCTTCAATGACCATCATTTTTTCCATCCTGAAGGTCGGGGAGGTGAAATTGGATGGCTCCGAACTCTTGGAGGATAAGGGGCTTTCCAAAACCTGGGTGGAGCTCACGGAATGAGGGATCAGATTATGTTGGGCCAGGGACATTTTATCAGTCGGGATGGAATTGTCGGTGTCATGTGAGGAGGAGGGGTCTCTCAAGGATTTATCTAAGGGTTTAGAGGCCAGTCTACTAGAACGACGGGGGGTATTGGCTTCTTTAGTAATTTCCACATCAGAGTCAATATCTTCAATTTTGACTCTCTTGGGGGTTTTGACCTCCTCCGGGGAGTAATTCTTGGTTTTCTTGCTGGAGGAGCCTATTTTCGGGAGTCGAGGAGGGCTTGAGTCATTAATGGTCGGAGGGTGGGTCGAGGGACCCACATTCTACACAGAGATGGAATGGGGCAAGCAGAGGATGAGGTGAAAGTTATACAGGAGGAGCATAAGGTCCTGATGCAGGATGGGAAAATCTTTCCCTTTTTTCTTAGCTATGGCTATGTCTTTAACATTAGCATCCATAGAATGCAGTAAAAAGAACGGAATGGAAATGAGGTCTTTACTCCTCAAATGGTTAAGGAACGGGAGATGGTAGTAGTAGAAAATGCCATACCGTCCCTCCAGCGTAAAATACTTCATTATGATATAGCAAACCTCATCCCACGGGTGAGGGAGCTCCTCCCTGTTGAAGCCTCCCGCCCTCTTGATAGGGTTTTCACCCTGGCAGAAGAACTAGTTAAGGTTGGTAGATTCCACAATGCGGCTCTATTTTTTCCATTTTCTGCCCTCCATAGAAAGACCCGTCGCCTGAGCTATAACCTCTTCATTGATTTCGAAAGAGATTCCCCCCATGGTCACCCTTATGTCTTCTGAGGAAGTCACAAATTGTCTAGAAAGTCTTTCTTCATTTCCCTTCATACTCTCCATGAATTTGTCAATGTCGCCTTCCGAGCAGACAAACCATGCTGTCGTTTTAGCTTTGAACTCATCCACTTTATTGGGTTCCATTCTAAGCCTGTCCCCCCCATTCTTGAATCCTCCAGCTTAACAGTTTGAGAGTGACTTTCAAAAAAAACATAGAGCCGAAGCAAGCTAAAGGCGGAGTTGTTAAAATGATTGTGTCGAACTTGGATTAAGAGGTTGTAATAATCGGAGTGATTATTATCTCTTAAGTCCAAGTAGATATCAAAGGTCGAATATCTACTCGGAACGTGCGAGCCTTCATTCCAGCCAATGTGATTTGACAGATCCCCCTTGCCACCTTTATCATCACCAGTTGGCTCCGTCCAGGTAATAATTAGGGAGTAATCATTCCTGATGTCTGTACTTTCATCATAAATCCATCCCTCGTAGTAGTGGTGACTCAGCCTGCCTTTGATACGTGGCTGTCTAGGATAGTAATTGGCGGGGTTCCCGCGCCAATTGGAAATTTGAATGAAGATTTCCTTCGTCATTGAGCGAATAGGATGGTCCCTTCCTAGGTAAAGGCCTTTTCCCTTTCCAAGATTACCTTTGTGGTGACCGGCAGCAGACTGGGGTCCCTCCAACATCGTAAGCCATTTTGCAGCCTTCCCACCATCGCCATGGGATCAGTAGCTTCCTTTCCTTCTCTGAAGATGTGGTAGGTGGTGAAGTCCTCCATCTTGACCAGGAGGCACCTAATATCCCTCATAATGGATCCCACTCTCCAACCCGCTGATGAGTTCCCTTTAACTAAGTCCACAATGATTTGAGAGTCTCCTTCAATTTCCAACTGTTTAATTCCTATGGAGTTAGCCATTTTCAGACCCCAAAGGAGGGCCATTCCTTCAGCTTGAGTGGTCGTATTATTCTTTAGGTTACCCGCGTAGGCTGCAACCGTGTTCCCCAAATGGTCCCGAATGATTCTACCCCCCGCCTGACAATTGCTTTGGGTTGAACTGTCAAAATTCAATTTAAACCAGTGTAACTTGGAGGTTGACCATCTAGTCATCCTTCTTTTGTTCTTGGTACTGTTGTTGAAGATATAAAAACTAGTGGGGAGCTTCCAACTTTCAGCAATTTTTTTCTCAACTTCATTAGGAGGATAAGGGGGGGTTTTCCATTTTGTAACTTCTAAGTTTTCAGAGATCATCTTAAAGCAAATGTGTGCCACAGTGTCCGGGGGGGCCTCGATGTCTCTGAAAAATTATATTGTTTCTTTCTCTCCATAAGGCTTAGTAGATGTGCGGCGGTATTTATTTCCATAATTGAATGATGAGGAGGTGATGGGAGGGGGGGGTCCAGTCAAAAGAAAAAAAAATTATGTCCTTCTAGAAGACCCAACAGAGACCGCATTTCTGAAGAGTGATAGTCCAAAGATGAACACCAAAGGGGCAGAGGAGAAAAAGATGGTCAATAGTTTCCTCATCAACTTTACATAGACTGCATCTGTTGGGGAGATGGAACCCCCTCTTCTTCAAGTTATCTAGCATGAGGGTTTTACCATGCATGAGGGACCACTAGAAGAAATTAATTTTAGGGATTAGCTGAGGGTTCCAAATTTTCTTCCAGCATTCAACATCCACAGGGGGTTTGAGGAGCTAATTGTAAGCAGATTTGACCGAGAAAGAACCTGATTGGGTCTCTTTCCAAATGAAGTTGTCTTCATATGGGGCCAGGGGGATTCTTGTTTCTAACAATATGCGTTGCAGGTCCTGAGCAAGGGGGACTAGGTTAGGTCTATTGTTGAAGATGTGGACAATGTCCTTCCAACAAAAACTTCCTGGTACCAAATAATCCACAATATAACCCCCAAGAGACCTTTAAGGTGGTTCATAATTTGATGGAAGCGAGTATTGACCAAGGGCCTGTCCTCCGTCCAAAAGTCTTCCCAGAATCTCACCTTTATGTCATCTTTTCAGACCTTCTCTAACCATCACTCTGTTCTTCAAGATGTTGTTCCATAACTTGGATCATTAGGGAAGGTCTGTAGTACTCAAATTATAATAGAAGTGCTCCCGGTCTAGGTACTTTTCTTTGATGATGCTACACCATTCTGCCTGACCTTTAGCCAGTGTCCATCCAATCTTAGCAATTAGCGCCTTATTGAGGGCATTAATCTTTCTTATACCCAAACCTCCCATTGATTTAGGTAAGCACACAATATCCCACTTGACCAGAGCAAGGCGTTTTTTCTCCTCTAGGCCAGTCCATAAGAAGGTTCTTTGGATTTTCTCAATTTTTTCCTCCATTGTCCCTGATATTTTAAACATGGAAAGGAAGTACATCGGAATTCCCTGTAGGGAAGCTGCAAGAAGCTGGAGCTTCCCGCACTACTAAGGAATTTCCCTTTCCATCCCACAAGTTTTTTCTACATTCGTTCCAAAATAAAGTTCTAGAATGTGGGAGTGACTTCCTTGACCATGAGGGGGAGGCCCAGGTAGGTTCCCAGAAGAGTTTCCATCTTGCATCTAAGGATAGAAAGGATTCCAAGTTGGAGGTCATTAGGAGTGTTGAAGAAGAAGAGATTACTCTTCTCATAGTTGATGCATTGTCCCGAAGCCTTGGCGTAGTCGGCAAGTACGATCTTCCACCCTTTAGCCTCCATGACAGAAGACTTACCAAAAAGGAAGGTGTCATCCATGAACTGTTGAATATTAGAGGGGGGAGCGTGGAGGCCTCTTTGAAACCTTGGAGCCTACCATTGGTGACCAGATAGGTCGGATTTCTGCTTAAGACTTCAGCTATCATGATAAACAGATAAGGGGATAGAGGG
This sequence comes from Cryptomeria japonica, assembly GCF_030272615.1. Lineage (NCBI taxonomy): Eukaryota > Viridiplantae > Streptophyta > Pinopsida > Cupressales > Cupressaceae > Cryptomeria > Cryptomeria japonica. Next base: position 194,188,078 of record NC_081406.1, read on the forward strand.
TCACCCTATCAGATGCCTTTATCTACTTTGAAATAGCCCCTAGGAGTCCCATTAATCAAAACTGAGAACTGGACCATGGTAACACATTCTCGGATCATACTCACCACTTTTTGGTTAAAGCCCAGTTTTAGAAGAACTTTGAAAATAAATTCCCAATTAACCTTGTCATAAGCTTTAGATATCAAGTTTAAAGGCCATACCTGGTATTTTTCTCCTATCCATGGAGTGGATTATCTCATGAGTAGCAATGGCCACACCCAAAATTTGGCAACCCAGGACAAAGCCTTTCTGGGACGGGCTGATAAATTTTCCCAAGAAGGACTTAATCCTATTCACAAGGACCTTGGAGAGTATCTTATAAATGGTATTACATAGACTTATGGGATGATACTCCTTCAAGCAAGTGGGGTTAGTGGTCTTTGGGATGAGTACAATGAAAGTATTATTGACCTTCTTCAGCAATCTCCCCATCTTAAAGAAATCCTGAACAGCTTTGGTGACATCATACCTAACAATGTCCCAGTAATCTTGGAAGAAAGTCAGGGGGAAGTCGTTCAGGCCTAGAGTCTTGTAGGCCCTCATAGCAAAGACAAACCGGTGGACTTCATTAGCAGAGATGGGGGAAATTAGTTGTCGGTTGTCATCCTCATTGATGACAGTCAGAAGCTTACTAACAAGGCATTCCTAGAGAGAACTATCACTTCCACCATTATCAGAATACAGTCTTGTGAAAAAATCCACCGCACTCTGTCCAATTAGGGAATCATCAGTGATCTCCTGGTCAGTTTCATCCTTGATACTTTTTATGTAGTTTCTTCTCCTATGAATACCAGCCGATCTATGGAAGAAGGCAGAATTTATGTCCCCTTCCTTCAACCACTAGATTCTGGATCTTTGCTTTCAGTACACTTCTTCCTTAGAGAGGGTATCTTTCTAGCTCTTGCGACAGTATTCCTCCTCCTTCAAAATGGGATCTGGGGGGTTACTAGTAGCCATGATATTCTTAAGTTGTTCCAGTCTGGACCCCAGTCCTTCTTTCTTTTGAAGATGTCTCCAAAGGTGGTCCTATTCCAACCTTTGACCTCCCTGCTAATTAGCTTTAATTTCTCCATAATTCTGAACATAGCAGTCCCTTGGACCGGGGTGGCCCACCAAAGTCTGACCAGCTCCCTAAAGTTAGGATGAGAGGCCCACATGATCTCATAGCAAAAGGGGGGGGCTGGTAGGGTCTGTCTTTCCAGTGGAGTAGAAGGGGGTTGTGATCAAATGCAATCCTTGGGAGGGTTTTTCAGATAGGAGCTATGTCTAATGTCCCAGTTAGTGGAAATTAGGAATCTATCTAGTCTGACTTGAATAAGATGATTACCTTTCCTATTGATCAACCAAGTGAAGGGAGCACCCTGAAGGTCAATATCCGTAAGGCTAGAAGCATTGATGAAGCTAGATAGATCGCCCATGCTGTCAAAGAAATCATCAAGGCCTCCACACTTCTCAGAAGGGTAGAGGGGGGAATTGAAATCTCCTACAAGCATAAATTGAGCCTTCTAATTAGCCCCAATGAGATTAGAAATTTCCTCCCACACAAGCCATCTCCCCAACCTAGAGTTAGGAGCATAGATATTGAACATCTGCCAGCACTGTTCACTGTAAAGAAGAGTAACCGCTAGGAAGTTTTGGGAGCTAGCAAAAAGCTTACCTTTCATTTTAATGGGATCCCAGAGGGTAGCAATACCCCTAGAAGCACCCAAAGCATCAACATACAGATAATTCACCCCAGGCCAGAGTTTACCAGCAACCAAAGCAAAGGTTTGGAAGGGCATCTTGACTTCTTGAAGAAGGCAAATGTCAATTTTTATCTCCAGAATGAGTTGTTTTATGGTGAACTGCTTTTGGGGGCTGTTCAAACCCCTTATGTTCCAAGAGAGGAACTTCATTTCTTACTTTTGTTGAGTCCATCAAGGGTTAGTTCTCTGCCCTTTGCAATGTCCCTGGCCATAACCTTGTGTCTCAGGACTCTTTCTGAGGGTCTGCCAACTTTATTTTCAGTTCCCCCCACATCCACTTTCTTGGCCCTAACTTTCTTCTTCTGGGTTATCCATTCTTCATTATCAATCTAAGGAGATCCCGGGGGGGACACTTTCAGTGGAGTTGTTAGGGAGTTTCCAAGGTGAGCATCTCTAACCACCATGGTAGGGGAGAGAGGGGGTGATGAAGTGGGCAGTTTAACCTCAGCCCTAAGAGGTGTAGCCATAACCGGGCTAGGGGCATGAAGGGTTGGGGGAGTGGGGGAAGTAGGTGGGAGGGGGTTGGGGGATAGGTTGAGAGATAATGCATGTGGGATCTCCCCCTCTTCTAGGAGGATACTTGGATTGGCATTTTTTACTGGGTCCACTAGGGATTTTAAAATCTCTAGGATCTTGTCTGTGTGGGGGTAATCCTCAGATATTTGATTCACAATAGTTAGCTCCAGAGGAGCCAAAAATGATGGGTCACCAGGGTTGATGGGCTTAGCCTAGATAGCCTTATTTTTGAGCTTGGGTTAAACAACCACAGGGGCTTTACATTCAATATAGGAATGACCTTGATTATTGCACTTTTGGCAAAAAAGGGTAGCATTTTCATATACAATAGCCTAGGACCATTTTCCCCATTTTGATTTTAGAGAGATAAAATTTGGGAGAGCCTTGTTAATAGTAACATTAACACAAAAGCGAGCGTATACCAACCTACATTTATTGAGAGTGATCGAGTCAGCTGAGACAAAGCTGCCAAATGAGTTCCCTATCCAAAGGAAGATTTGTTCGTCCCAGAACTCTAGAGGGATCCCAGGGAGCCTAACCCAAACTGGTGCCATGCGGTTTAGTTCTGCTGAGGGGTTGAAACCAGGCTTCCATTTAGCTATGGTTAGGAAATGCTTGCCATATGCCCAAGAACCCATCAGGACATAGATCAGATCCTCCTCATTATTGAACTTGAAGAGAAAGAGTCCCCCCGGCATTGCAGAAACATCCAGGCTTCCTTTAAGCTTCCATCAAGATTTTGCCCATCGCCTAACCATGTCAATAGATGGTCGGAAGGAGAATAATCAACCAACTATTGCCAGGTGAAGGGAAGAGGCGATTCTATCCATAAGGTTGTCCAGGAGCTTTATCTCTGTTCCATCTTCCATTTGGGAGAAAGTGGCTACAACAGCTTCAGAGGTCAAATTTGTGGACCCAAGGAGGGCATTCTTCTAGCTAGACATGGGATTCTCCTTCACAAGTTCCACATTCGCCTATCCGGCAGAAGTTTTCGGTCCAGGGTGTGGTATATTCCTCTCTTCACCTTTCAGGCCAGAATTGGTCAGAACTAGTGAAGTGGAAGGGGTGTGAAGACTGGTGTTTTCTTCTGTATGACCCACAGATTGTGGGGTCCCCGCAGCCGGAATAACAACATGCGTTTCGACTGTGGAATCGAGCATGGGGTCCAGTTGCAGGGAGGGGGCGACCTCCCCAGAGGGGGCAGTCATCCAGGAGCTCAGATTCAAACGTGGTGAAGGCGGGAGAGTTGCAAAGCAAATTCCAAAATTTCTAATTCAACTTTCGCTCAATTAATGTTAATATTGTTTGGAATATCAATATTTATATTCTTATACTTTTCAAAGTTTAAACTTAGATTAAGAAATATTATTTTGTTAACTAGTATAATATGATAAAATAAACATGTTCCATTTAAAAACATTAAATCTTGATATAATAATATTATATAGTTGAATGTTATACATATAATTTTTATATTAAATTATTATTCACTTATACTCATGTTATCTTTAAAATATATAATATCATTTATATTTATTATTATATGCAATATTTTAATATTATAATTTATTATATATTATATTATATTATATACCATTTCTTGTATATTTATCTCTTCCCCTTCAATCTCTTCCTTTTTATATACATTTATTTTCCTCTCCCCTTTCTCCATATCACAAACATAACGTGTGTGCATTGGCAATGGATCCTTATCACCCTCTATCACCTTTATAACACCATGAAGATTTATCTTTCCTTCTCCCTCTTTCTCTATATCTTTTATCTCTTCTTCTTTATATCTCCCTCTATATCTTCCTACCTCTCCCCATATTTATCTCTCCCTCTACCTCCCCCCCCCACCCCCTCTCTCTCTCTCTCTATTTCTATCTATATATCACTTCCTATTTCTATATTTATCTTTCTATCTCTCCCTAGTCCTCTCCCTCTCTACCTCTAAATATTTATCTCTTTCATCTCTATCTATCTCCATCTCATCTCTTTATCTCTTTATCTCTCCTTCTCCCCTTCTCTACATATCCCTTTCCTCAATCTACATCTCTATCTATACCTTTTTTAATCTCTATCTCCTTACCCCCTCTCTCACCCTCTTTCCCACTACATCTCTCCCTCTCTCCCTATAATGAACATAACATGAGCCTAATTATCTTCTTGACTCATAGGTTTTATTCCACTCTTAATTGGAACTCTGTAAGTGGATGCATAGTTGATTTGAAGATATTATCTCTTCATTAAGACCTTTCTTGCACAAACAACATCACTTGTTGAGTGACCTACCAATTGATCTCATTTAAAACACAAAAGTATGCAGCTAATAGACCAACAAAAAAAATTGTAATCAATACTTTCCAAACCTCTTCGACATACCCATTGCACATCAAGTTGCAATTGCTAGTGATGCGCTACTAAATGGACAAGGTTAGCAAATGACAAACAACACAAGACACAAGAAAATCGTTAGTGTTAGTCAATCAAAAACTAATCTAAACAGGCATATCAAAAGAGATACTAAAATCATGCTAATATATCTAACAAATGAAACAAAGATAATAAGGCATCTCCAAATACCTCTTAGCATGCTCTTAGCTCCTTCTCCCTTGTTCCTCTCCTCTCCAAGTTCCAAAATAGTGTAGCTCTCAACAACTTTTTGCACTATGGATGCTTATGGAGGATTGAGATTTTAGTATTGTGCTCCAAATGTAAAATGAAAAGCTAAAATACAAGATGCTATTAAAATGATTGATTTTAACCAAAATAACAAGATTTTAGTTTGTTATGCTAAATGCTCTCTAAAATGCCTATAGGTTAAATGTATACAAGTTTTCAGGATCTAGATTATGAAGAAATGGCTCTATTTATAGGGAAAATGGAGCAATGGATGGTTGAGATTGAGCAATCTCAACAAGGGTCAGGATTGAATGATTTCAAATCCATGTGAGGGCTTTCAACCCAATCCTAGGATGACAAGTGTCAATGTGAGATAGGTTGAGAGGAGACGGAATAAGCATTAAATGCTTGATATGACCTTGGGAGTTAAAGTCAAGGTTAGTTGAATGAATAAACTCTTTATTCAAATAATAAAGCTTTTATCCAATGGATAAACTCTTGTGCAAATGTAAAAAGGATAAATATGGTCAAAACAATAAATGTTTGGGGAGACAAGTTTGAAATAACCATAAATGGTTATGTAAAAGCCATAAATGGTCATGTAAGAGCCATTAGTGGTCTTGGAAGACTTTGGGGGTTAATTTGTTGAACACACAAAGCATTAAATGCTTTTCAAAGACTTTTTGAAGTCTTTGAGAAGTGAGTTCATTTTGCTTAGGAATGTGACAATAATTACGGGATGGATTAGGCTAATTAGGAAGCTTTTAGAAGAATCTAGAAAGGGATTTAGGAATGCAATTGTATTTGGTGGGTGAGGGAAAATGGAATTTTATTAAAAATAAAAATTCATTTATTTCAATAAATGTGTGCAAGTTGCATTTGTAGGAAAATGCAAGTGAGGGGGATAATGATTTAAATAAATGCTTAATTATTTAATTTATTTAAAAAATGGAAAAGGGGGATTTATTTAAATAAATAGATTTTATTCATTTAATTGATTGTGAATTTGGTTTAATGAATTAATTAAAAGAAATTGAATAATTTATTCAGTTAATAGGAGAATGTTTGGAGATGAATTAATTAAATATTAATTTAATTAACTAATGGCTAGTGGATTTTTAATAAATAGCGAATATTTATTTAATTAAGCTAGACAGATTTGTGTGACTACATTTGCCCCTTTTTGAGACGGTGCGGTTTATCGCGTCGTTTCAAAGAAAGAAAAACTGGTGTGAAGAAATGCCTCATAAAATGTAAATTTAATGGGTGGTATGCCCCCTCGAAAGATGAGCCAAAAAATTTCAAAAAATTGGGTGATCTCTCGAAAAAGAATGAAAATTGGCAAGGTGTTAGAAGAAAAGAAGTTAGCCATACGGGTGAAAAATAGAAGAAAACGAGGGTAAAATGGAGAAATGGGGGGCTCGAGAAGTTTACAGGGACCATGGCGGTGAGCGGGGGGAAGTTATGGTGATGGTGAAGGGTATAAATGGGGTGAAAGGGGTGAAAACAAGATCATTTGTGACCACGACCAGTGTGAAACCGAAGCTCTGATAGTGACCTTTTGGAGGAGCGAGCAACAGTCAGGATGTCAGTACCGAATACAGAGCACAGATTTGAGCGAGTCCGACGGTTCCAGTGGCTAGACGACTACAGACCAACAGTACGTAAATTAGAATTTTGAATTTTTATGCATTTTTGATAGGTTTTTTGCTGAGTCCAAGTTGAGTTGGAGCAATAGCACTGAAACTATGGTTTTGGCACTTTTGCTTAATTAACTAGCACTATGGTGTCGTAATGGTGCTATTGGCCTATTGTTTGAGCGCTTGTGAAATGGTTTAGCACTATTGTATGTATGTTTAGGCATTATTGATTAATAAGCTCTATTGAGTGCTTAATTGAGCACTATTGATCTGAATGAGTGCTACTGTGTAGTTGTTGTGGCTCATTTGTAGTTTGAGCGCTGTTGGATAGCTGATTGAGCGCTTTTGGTAGGGTGGGAGCACTATTGGTTAGAAACTAGCGCTTTTGTTAGTAGAATAGCGCTTTTGTTTTAGGATAAATAGATGCCCCAGTTTGGATGAAAAAAATCTCCTGATGTCAATGATGGAGGGATGGCGATGTGAAGTGGGAATTGTTTTGAACCATAGCAGCCTAATGAGACTTAGGTCATTTTTAGGATAAATGCTCATTTGAAGTCTAGGTTGCCATGATTGTTTACCTGTTGAGACCTGAAGATACTTGATCAAAGTATTTGTTGATAGTCTAGGTTTAAACTTAAGAAAGTTTGAAACAAAGCAACTGATGGTGATTGATGAATGTCCATGTGCAGGAGGATCTAGGCATGTTGCAGTTACACGAGAGACATCCTACGACACAGGGGTTGCAGGATCGATTGATAGAGGCAGAGATATATTGTATTGCTGCTACTAAATTGTATGAGGTGATGCACATGCCCATGATTCGGATGAATCACGGTTTGATCACAGTGTTAGCCGAGCGGTGGCACAGCGAGACATGCACCTTCCATCTAGCACAAGGGGAGATGACAGTGACCCTAGAGGATGTGTGGCACATCCTGCGGATTCCGATTTGGGAGGAGATGGTCACATATGATAGATCTTGGGGGACCCTTGCAGTTCAGAAGTTTTTTGATGATGACGTTTTTATTGATGATGGCTCTATTGCCTGGGAGGAGATAGTGGCGTTATATGAGCCTCTACTAGCAGTCTTATCAGGTATCGTGGGAGGACTTCTTTGTCCAGATAGGCAATCACACGGTTTGGCCATGGGGTGGGGGCAGGTGATCGAGATGATGATTACCGAGGGGACCCGATTTGTGTGGGGGTCGTGCATACTGCCACACCTGTACCAAGAGCTTCATGAGGTGGTTTACCGAGGGAGGGGTTCCTTAGCAGTGGGCGTGACACTTCTGCATATTTGGGCCTAGGAGCACCTACCAGTGACTCAACCGATGAGTCCGAGGTTCCGCGTAGTAGATCAGCCATATATGTTCATGTATAGCGGCATGATGAGTCAGCCCCACCTGGGGAAGTTAGAGTGGTGGCAGCGGGCACTAGACGATCTAGATGCAGTCATATGGCGACCATACCTGAAGTGTGAGCCATGGGATGATGATGCAGAGGCACTGCCCTATGTTTTTATGACCCAATTCCTCATTGGGAGGACCTCGTATCATGTGGAGAGACAGGTGCTCGGGAGAGTGCTGAGACAGTTTGGACGGCAGCAGGGACTGCCTAGTGGATCAGTGGAGTATGTGCGGGTGATTCGGGAGAGGTATGCATGGGGGCCAGTGTTGTCGTATGATCAAGCACTAGCAGAGTTTTAGACGCTATATGTGAGACCGTGGGATATACGACCGAGGGTCATGGATGCAGGAGTATCAGATGAGTATACGCAGTACCGAGCAGCGCACCCGATCTTACGGATATCCGATCCAGCACAGCCGATCCCAGATTTTGAGGATGATAGGGGACAGAGATGGAGGAGGGCAGGAGGTTGAGGACCAAGGGAAGGTGGAGGAGGTGGAGGAGAGGGAGGAGGAGGTGGAGGAGGAGGAGGAGGTGGTGGGTTGGGGATGCGGATTCAGCAGAGAGGGAGAGGTGGACTGCCTCTATGGATAGCATAGGGACCATTGATACAGGGAGGAGTTTGGCTGGGTGGGAGGGGGATGGAGAGGGAGATCCTAATGGACAGAGGGGAGGGAGCTACTAGAGAGGGTGGTACAGGTGAGGCGGCTATGGATACCGGAGAGGGAGCCACTAGAGATCTTCGAGATCACATGATAGCACATTTGCAGACCCGAGTAGAGGATTTAGAGGCAGAGGTGGCAGCTAGGGATGTGCAGCTATTTACATGGGAGTCAGAGCTGGCGGTGGTGCTACAGGAGAGGGATAGTGCAGTGGAGAGATTAGCAGAGCTGCAAGAGAGAGTCCGGATTGGAGTAGGAGCACAGGGGCCTACGGGTGAGGTAATGAGGGAGATGCGGCGAGCACAGGTGGAGATAGACTACTGGCGGGGTTTATATGAGCAGGTGGTTCCAGTTAGTCAGTGAGCTCTTAGCTATTCTCAAATGCAGTAGGCCAGATCAGAGCGATCACAAAGGGTGCAGAGCAGTGGGGGTGTGATGGGTCCTCTGTGGAGGGAGAGATCGGGGGATGCAGGAGTGAGTGGGGGTTTGATGAGGCCTCCACAGAGAGATGGATTAGGTGGTGCGGGCACAAGTGGGGGAGCAGGTGGTGATGGTGGTACAACATCTGGCCAAAGTGGCATTTGAGAGAGCATTTTTGCATATATGTATTTGTATCATTGTTTATTTTTTGGACTGTATCTTGGATGGCTCTTGGTAGCCGATTTTGTAGACTTCATTGTACTCTGATATATGAGATGATATATATGAGGAGATCCCATATTTTGATGATATGCATTTGATATGTATGGATGTTTATGCAGAATGATGAGTTTTTGCTTAGATGGATATGTGTACATGTATGCATTTGATGAGATGTTTCTTATATGCATGTTTTTATGATGATTTATGATGTGGGATACTGACATATGAATGCAGGTTTATATATGTATGATTTGTTTAATTTTTTTTTTGATGTAATGCTTTATGTATGTAATGCCATGATGATGATGTATGCTTATGATGATTTATGAACAGGATTTTGGTGTTTCCTATTGCAATATAATGATGAGATAATTTATGTGATGATGTTAATGCAATGGTTGAATGAATGATGTTTATGTATGGATATGTATCTAGATGTTTTTAGATGAATGTAATATGGATAAACAAAATGTAAAGTACAAATGTTTATATGATAATGTTTAAATGAATGCATATGTATAATGGATATATATATAAAATGGTATGAACAAATGTGTTTTTTTGGAAACAAATGGTTTTATGATTCTAAATGCGTAAATATGTTTAAATACAAATGATAATATGAGGATATTACAACTTATGGTTTTAATAACTGCACCTTAATGCAATTAAAAAGAGGATAATGAATGCAATGTGAATGAATCCTAAAATGAGCTGAATAAGATACTTTAATAATGGATGAATGAATGCACCTTTTCACTTATAAATGAATGTATGCAATAATAAATGATAATGAAATGATGATGGATAATTGACACTAAATGAATGAATAGTAAATGGCTTAATCAAGGACAATTTGATCCCATGAATGAATCTAATTATTTATGATTGATGCAATGATGCAAATGATTAATGAAGAACTAATGTCAAAAATGAACTATATGCAATATTAAGTTAAAAAATGACATGAATGTACTTAATGTAAGATGCACCTAAATGTGATGATGATATGACCATGAGGAATGCAAGGTTTTTGAGACTTTGCATGATGCATTGATGATGTATCAGAGTACTCGGTTGTGATTGTATCCAAGACCAGCTTTAATGGTCACTTTTGCATATAAAGCCTACATATGAATGAATGAATGGATGGGTGATATGCAACGGAATGCAAGATATAAACAGATGAGATGAAATGACAATCCATAGTGCTCTATTTTCATCATTGAGCTTTAAAATGTTGGAAGAGAATACAAGCATCTTGACATAATGATTCAAGATGACCTGAGTATTCCCTACATGGATTTTATATAGCAAGTTAATACAAACGACTTGATATAAGGGTCAAGTCGACCAGAGTATTGCTTGCGGAATAGACAAGGATTATCTTCATTCATGCATGACTTGGATCATCCTCCTTAATCTTAGGCTGATCATATCCTGAGACAAGTGCATACCGTACTAAGAGATAAAAACCTTTATCCAAATTGGATGAGGGGGAAGGAACCAAAGGAAGAGCAATGTTCCTACAAACAAACAGTATATACATAAAGAATAAAGAATAAGGATCCTTGGTAATGGTTCATGCACAGATGGTCGAGGTATACGCTGTAGTCAACAAGCTGTAATGATCCATGACTACATTTGGCATAAGATCACGTAGTTTGGTGAACTTCCCATGTAAACACCATTAGTACATGCCCCAGAACTTCATCGGAAATAATGTGCAAATGATACAAAATAATGTTGAAAGATCCCGATACAGATAAACGAATGATTGTACTCACAAATCAACCAAGTATTTGATAGCTTAACATAATTTTCTTATCAAAGAAAACGTTACTTTTGTCTTTGTTTTGGTAAGGAAGGATGCATCTTTGTTGAAAGACAATTTCCGATTTGTTGATGTTGATTGTGTGGTTTGATTGGTAAATGGTCATCATGTGAGTATTATGTCAATGTTTGTTTTATATATGTGCGGACGAGTATGTACAAGGTGTTGCCATGTTTTTGTTGGATTTTTTATGGTTTTTCAATGTTTTTTTGGATTTTGTGGAACAGTTTTGAATGTTTTTGGATTTTGTGAGACATTTTTGAATGTTTTTGGCTTTTGTGAGACATTTTTGAATGTTTTTTTTTTTTTGCCAATGAATCACCAGTAATGTAGAATCCACTTCCATCATCTAGATTTTAAGGGTATTGCCCCCAAGTGTAGACATGACTATGATAGAGTGGGATGCAAGATGCATGAAGTACTATCTCTTTATTGTAGATCAAAATAACAAGCCATGGTTTGGATGGATGGATGTGTGTATGTATGAATGTGATCGCAACGAGCCTGAAAGATACTGGAGCCATTGCCTTTACGAGTAGCGCCTGTTTGTAAGGTTTTCACCATCGTACTTACCCAAGGTGCCACCGGAGTGGTTGTTCACTGTTTGGATGCATGATTTTTCTTTACTTTTTGAATGTTTTTGTATTTCTTCAGGACATTTTTCTGAATGTTTTTGGTATTTTCTGGTATGCAGGGGAGCCTGATGTTCTGTTCAGCTTGGGTATAAAACCGTTTAAGGTGCATGCTGTTGATTGGATCTACGAGCAGTCCTCCTTCTGATGTAGCCAACTGATATGCCCTGGACCTAAATACAGCAGTGACAACATATGGGCCCAGCCAGTTTGATTCAAACTTGCCCTGATGTTCTCTGTTTGGTTGGTTGCGAGGATTCTCTCGAAGAACAAGATCACCTACCTCAAATGTACGAGATCTAACTCAATGATTGTAGCTTCTACTTATGCGTTGCTGATAGGCTTTGAGGTGATTGTATGCGGCTTGTCGCTTCTCATGAAGTAATTCTAAGTCTTGGAGGCGTGAGACTCTGTACGCTTCATCATTGATGAGATTGTGCAAGGAAACCTATAATGATGGTATCTCGACCTTAATAGGCAAGATAGCTTTTGCACCATAGACCAATGAATAAGGAGTTGCACCTGTAGGGGTTCGAATACTAGTTCGATATGCCCATAGTGTTGGATTCAGTTGAACATGCCAATCACAGCCGACATCATTGACTGTCTTCTTTAGGATCCTCAATATGTTTTTATTGGATGCTTCAGCCTGACCATTGCCTTGTGGGTAATAGGGAGTGGAAAAGCGGTGTTGGATATAAAATTTCTCACAAAGTTCACGGACATCCTGATTTTTGAAAGGAAGACCATTATCTGTGATGATGGACATGGGCACACCATACCGACAGATGATGTAGTTGACGATGAATGAGGTGATCTGCTTACCGATGACTTGGGTAAGTGGAACAGCTTCGATCCACTTTGTGAAATATTCGGTGGCTGTAATAATGAATTTATGGCCATTGGATGAAGATGGATGAATCTTACCCACAAGGTCAAGGCCCCATTGATAGAAAGGCCATGGTGTTGTGATTGGTTGCAGTTCCTGGGCTGGTGCATGTATCAGGTCACCATGAACATGACATTTCTTGCATTTTCTGACAAAGTAGTAGGAATATTTTTCCATAGATGGCCAATAGTATCCATTGCGTAGGAGTTTCTTGGCTAGTGACGGACCACTTGAGTGAGTCCCGCAAATTCCTTCATGGACTTCTTCCAAAGCTTTTATTATCTCACCATGTTCCAGACATCGAAGGAGAGTACCATCAAGACCGCGTCGGTATAGGGTTTCAGCAATAATGGTATATCAAGCAGTTTGGCGAATGAAGGATTTACGTTGGTTATTTGATTGGTTGGGAGGAAGGGTGTGATCACGGAGATAGGTGTAGAACTCACCGTACCATGGGGATTCAAAACTGACAAGGTGACATATCATTTCGGATTCAGGGATATCATAAGCGGGAATCCAAAGTTGTTCGACCAAGAACTCGTAGCGTGTTGAATTTAGTGGAAGATCTAGGAGAGATGCAATGGTAGCCATAGCGTCAGTAGCTCGATTCTGATCTCTTGGTATCTGCTCAAAAGTGATAGTAGTAAATGATGTCTTTATATTGTCCACCATTTGCTTATATGGCATGAGTTTATTATCCTTGGTCTGATATTCATCTGTTTCTTGTCAAATGACCAGTTGGGAGTTGCCATATACTTGTAGTTCTTGTAATTTATATTGTACGGCTAGCCTGAGTCCTGTGATCAAGGCCTCATACTCTGCTATGTTGTTGGTGCATGGAAATGTGAGCCTATAAGACTTCAGGATGCTATCACCTTGAGGTGTGATAAACAAAATGCCTGCCCCCGAGCCATGCCTAGTGTACAAACCATCAAAGTATAGTTTCCATGGTGGTGTTGTTGTGATCATGAATATCTCTTCATCTGGAAAATTGGAAATGAGAGGATGATCACCTTTGAGAGGTGCATCGGCCAACTGATCCGCAAATCTACATACTCGATGTCAAATTCACTTAGAATCATCACCCATTTGGCCAAGCGACCTGTCAATGCTGCTTTGCTGAGTAAATACTTGAGTGGATCAATCTTTGCAATGAGTTGTACTTTGTGTGTTAACAGATAGTGCCTTAGTTTAGTGGCTGCTAAGATTACTGCTAGGCAAGCTCGCTCAATAGGTGTGTAATTGAGTTCATAGCCCACCAGTGTGCGAGAGATGTAGTAAACAACACACTCTTTTCCTTCTGCATTATGTTGTGCCAGTAGTACACCCAATGTTGTACTTGTTGCTGAGATATAGAGTAAAAACGGTCTACTTGGATCTGGTGGCATCAACAATGGTGGATTCATGAGATAGTCTTTAAGCGTCTGAAATGCTTGTTGGCATCGGGCATCCCACTAAAAGCGGATGTTCTTGTGTAGCAGGTGTGTGAATGGGTGACACTTATCAGCCAATTGTGCAATAAATCTTCGGATGGATTGAAGTCGCCCTTCTAATGTCCTTAGCTAACTGATATTCTTTGGTGATGGCATGTCCCTGATTGCTTTTACCTTTGCAGGGTCAACCTCAATACCTTTGCTTGAGACAATGTATACTAGAAGCTTCCTGGAGGTTACTCCAAAGACACATTTCTTTGGGTTGAGTCGAACATGGTATTGTTCCAGTCTATCAAAGATTTTATCCAAAATGTGGAGATGCCTTTCTCTAGTGAGTGATTTTGCTAGTAAGTCATCAACATAATCTTCCATCATAGTATGCATCATGTCATGGAAGATGGTGGTCATTTCTCTTTGATAAGTCGCTCCTGCATTTTTTTAGACCAAAAGGCATTACATTCCAACAATATGTGCCCCATGGACATGTGAAGGCTGTCTTATGTTGATCTTCTAGTGCAATCTTTATCTGATTGTATCCTGAAAAGCCATCCATGAGTGAAAGCATGGCATATCCTGCTGTCAAATCCACTATGATGTCGATATTTGGAAGGGGGAAGTCATCCTTAGGAGAGGCTTTATTCAGATCTCTAAAGTCAATACAAATGCAGATGCCCCCTTTTGGTTTGCTGACAGGCATAATATTGGAGATCCATTCTGCATAATCAATTGGTCTAATGAAACCAACATCTAGGAGTTTCTTAAGTTTTGTTTTGACTAGTACTGCAATTTGAGGATGCATCTTGTGAAGCTTCTGCTTGATAGGTTTGGCTCCTTCTAAAACGGTGAGGTGATGCATGACTAAATCAGGATCAAGCCCAGGCATGTCTGCATATGACCATGTAAAGTTGATCTGACGCTATTGAAAGAACTCTATAAATTTAGGTTGTTCTTCTGGAGTGAGAAGAGATGCCAGATGTATGAGATGAGGATTTTCAGGAGTCCCCACATTGTATTCTTTGGTTTCCTCGATGAGAATCGTTGATCATTCCTGTTGTGCATTAGCAGGGAGAATGTCAAACCCTTCATCCTCAGGCGCCTCAGAGAGGTTTTCACCGTTGGATACACTTTTTCTTTTTACTTTTGTTGGATCAAACAGTGCCACAGTGTGGTTTTCACTGGAAGATCCATGTTTTATTGTTATATTTTTGTAGTTGAAAGGTTTGGCATCTGCCCCAAAGTATGTTGCGCTATTAAGTTCAATGGAAAATCGAGCTTTGTGATCCCCGCTTGTTAGGTTATCCCTTAATTCCAAAAATTCAATGATGGCCTCATCATTTTTGAAGAAGTCAAGACATGGGGGATTTGGTTGGTTCCATTCGATGAGTTCAGGGTGGATAATGGGCATTACTTCATCGATTAGGTTAAGTGTGTTAAATGTATCAGTGAGGGTTAAGACGTTATGGTGAAGGTCGTTAATGGTACTCTCCCTGTCAGAATCAGGCATAGGATGAGACATAGGGTCTGTGGAAGATGTTTCCAGTTCAGGAACCCAATTGGTCTTTATCTGTGTTTCTCCATAAACAGGGATGTCTTTGTGTGGCAGAGGTAGTGATGCATCCTCCTAATCTGAAGTGTTAAGTTGTACAGAATCAAATTCCCACTCATGTGAGTCGGTCTCTAAGTCACTTTCCAGCATCCGATTACTATACCATACTAGGATGTCTTTTGAGTTAAATACTCCAGGTGTGATTGGTTGATGTACCTTTGTAGTGATCGGTACTGCAGGAAGGTCGATGGGGATAAAAGAATATGGTACAGGGAGTATCGGTAGTGTTGACTCAGTGGCTTCTACTGGAACTGCTAGTGCCATAGATGCTGCTGCGGGTTTTGATATAGTTGCTATTGCTAATGGTACTATTGATGGGATTACTGGTTCGCTTGGTGGGATGAATGGCATTGGTGATGGTTGTGTTGGGGTTTTGAGCCTCAATGGGGAAGTTGGGATGGTGCTTGAGGCTGCTTTGATAATGAAAGGTGTCCTTTTTGCAGTAGGCTGACAAAATAGTTTGTTGGGTTTTCCTTTGAATTTGAGTTTAGGAAAGATTTCTTTTTCAAAGCCTAGGCCTATATTAACTTTGGGCTTTAATTCTGGCAGAACAGGTTCATGTCGTCCTTGTTTGCAACATCCCAAAGCACTCTGACCATCATACCCCATTCTTTGCATAATGAGGATACTGATCCATAGGAAGTTTAACTTTTGGTATATCGGTGGTGATGGGATCTTTATAGATCCATTCCGCTAAGTTCTCATCTTGGGTTTCTTCTTCTTGACTCTTTCTAAGGATGAAAGGCATCAAAGCACATGCTGGCATGATTAGTGGTTGTTGGAGTAATTGTTGTGGTTTACCATGTGTTCTAGGAGAAGTGGGCATTTGTCCCACACAAAAGAGTTGACTCAAGTTGTATTCCCCAGGACCTTCCTCTGCTATTTTCATTTTAAGCTTTTCTTGCTTTGGTATAGTGGTGTTCAAACTGGCAAGAGAGGCGGGACTTATATATGATGTGGAGAAAATGGCTTCTCTATTATTAGGAACGGTAATCTCTAGTTGATGGCTGATATTATCGCAATATGCGAAGGGATTTGCATCGCCCAGGATTGTGATCTCTACACCATTATGTGGGAACTTGATACATTGATGGTAGGTAGATGGAACGGCTTGCATGGCATCTATCCAGGGTCTTCCCAACAATAGATTGTATGGTAGAGGAAGGTCCAGAACCTGACAGATGATGTGCTTTACCACGGGGCCCACTCAGATTGGTAGTACCATAGCTCCTTTGGATGAATGCTCTGCATCGTCTTAGGCTTTGATTGTGATCTTCTTACGAGGATCCACTAATTCTACCGCATATCCCAATGCTGTGACCAACTGTAGTGTACAAATATTCAGGCCTGCTCCATTGTCGATCAAGACTCGCTTGATACTATGCTGGTTAATAAATCCTTTGATGTGGAGTGAGGCGTTATGAGGTTGCTGGAAGGAAGAGTTGTCACTTTCGGAAAAAGTGAGACAAGATGATGACTTTAGACTTCCAACCATGGCTTGAAATTGGTCTGTATTCAAATTTGCAGGGACTGATGCCTCTTGGAGTGCTTGATCCAAGATAGTTTTATGAGATGGAGATAGGTGCAATAGCTCTAAAATTAATGTAAGCCCAGCAATTTTGTCTAATTGTTCCACAAGATTGTACTGTTTTGGGATGGAGCTGGTGCCTTGTGGAGCTGCCTTTATGGTAACCTTACTGCGACGCATAACAACATTGCAATTTGAGTTGGGATTTTTGAAGGTTATAGTTGCAACATGTTCACTGACATCATATAGATGATTTACAGTGTAATTATACGTAGCCTATGTATAATCAGTGGTATCAGTGCCTCGCCTGGAAGTGGAAGGACCCCTTTGATCTTATGATGGAAGTGGATTTTTGAACATCAGATGATCATTATTTGTTGTTTTCGGGTCATGTCCTTCAATTTCAATTTCTCCTTAGTCAATAAGATCCTGAATAAGATCTTTTAATCGGTGACAATTACTTGTCTTGTGTCCTCTTCCTTGGTGGAAATCACAGTGTTCAGTATCTCTCCACCATGCAAGTTTGACCTGAGGTTCATAGTTTGATGTTTTTGGTAGAGTGACCAAATTTTGAGAAATGAGTTGTCGCAATACTGTTTCAATGGGTTCCCCTAAGGGAGTGTATGTTTGTTTTTGTTTTTGCTGACGAGGTCTTGGTTCATCATGAGATGTGATGCAACCTTGATTGGAAGGAACATTTGTGTTATTTTGAGGTGGAGGATTTTGTCCTGCAAACCGAACCACATGTTGTGCAGTTTGTATAGTCCTGGCATCCACAACCCCATCGTTGACAATATTCTTGTTTTTGTTCCAAAAGCTTGGTTTATCACTATTGAAGCGTGGGCGAGGACCATCCTTTGGTTCATTATAGATTTTGATGAGTCCTTTCTTGATAAGTGCTCGTTCACATTTCAAACCCTTGGTGATCATATCATTAAAAGAGTCAGTGTCTTTGACATCTAGGTGAAATTCCATTTCTTTGTTTAAGTTGAAAATGAATATTTCCACTAGTTCTCGTTCAGGTAACTAAAGAGAACGTCTGCTAGACATTTGGTGCCATCGTTGCAGGAATACTAAGAATATTTTACCTGGTTTTTGTTTGGTGTTGCACAGATCAGCCATGGTGATGTCACGTTCAATGTTATGAGAGTAATGAGCGAGGAATTTCTAGATAAGTTCCTCAAATGTTATAATGCCACCTGATAGTCAGGAAAACCATGATGTGGTTGTTCCTCCCAAGCTTTGGGGAAAAAGGCGCATTAGGTATGTGTCTTCATATGCTACTTCGAGATAAGTGGAATGAAATTCTCTGACATGATCACGAGGATCTCCTTTTCCTCTATATTTTTTGAATTTGGGTGTTTCGAATCCTTGTGGAAAGGGTGGCATATAAAGATTCCTATCAAAAGGATAGGGACAAATGTCATTGAGTGAGAATTGGTTAGTTTTGACACCACTATGAAGGTGTTGGGCGAGATTCTCGACTTGTTGCCGCAACATCTCCATTTCATTTGGAGGAGGTGGTGGTGGGTTACCTCGAGGAATGTTATATCTGATGGGATCTCTACCTCTTTCCTCTTCATGGCGACTTTGTCTTTTTGATGCTTGTCTTAATTGGGCAAGATCAAAGTCAGAGGGGAGTTTTGCTCCTTCTTGAGCGAGTTTTAAGAAGTGAGCATCTGCATTGCTCCTGAGTATTTCGTCAAAAAGTCTGTTAAAGAGAGGGTTATGTTGGGCCCTTTCTATTGTTGCAGGAGTAGGAGTACTTGGGTTTTCGTCATTCGCATTTCCTCCAAGTGCTTCTTGAAATTCATTGAGATTTTCCTCTTCTTCTTCTTCTTCCATTTCTATTTCTCATTGCCTTGACTATGATTGGGTTTGAGCCATTTTGCTTATGAGTCTTTGTTGAAGTTGAGTGAAAATGATGATGAGTTTTTGATGAAATGAGAGATTGATGGTTGGTGAATTGTGTTGCATGTAGATCTCTAGCACTTTTAAGGTAGATGTAACCAAAATTTCCTTCTTTGAATTGTTTTTTTGTTTTGATAAGATTTGATGTGATACAGTGTAGAGAAATCTGAGATGTGTTACAGATTGAACTACCTAGTAATGAGAGGATCCACTCATGAACTAGTTTTAACCTGTGTAGATGTGTCTCTTAGGATGAGCTTATCCTAGATGTAGAAACAATCTAAAAAGTTATGTGATGTGTTTGATTCAAGCAATATCTAAAAGAGAACTTGGGACAAGAACCTCTTAATGTTTTGAGAGTTGGGACAGATTGATGATGAAGTGATGATGTATGAGTAAGATAATGGATGAAATGTTTTCAACTTCAATAAAAACTTTGTGTCACAAATGGGACAAACTCTACCTCTTCTCTTTCGAGTGTTGGTGGTATTTCTCGAGCTGTGTTGTATGTGATACAGACGTTTGGGAAAAAGTTGGGATTAATCTTACCTCCTTGGTTTTTGTGATAACTCAGAGCTCTATATTGCATAAAAGCTCTGTGGTTTAATGATTCTAAATCAAATTCATTTGTTTTGCCTTGAAGGTAGAGGCGCATGTGACACAAAAAAACTCTATGGGAGACAAAGATTTGTCTATTTATATAGAAGAATTTCCTCCTTTTGATCAAAGCCTTTGAGCTTAATGGTCTTCTTTTTAAGTTGATATTCTGATGACGCTTCTTCTTTCGCAAGATGTGAAGAATGGTCATAAAGTTTTGATACTTTTGTTGTTTGCACTTTGTTTTTGATGTGTTTGGTTGGATGAATACTTTGTTTTTGGAAGTGATTTTCTGATTTTTCTTTGACAAGAAAACAAAGCAAGCACACAAACACAAGAATGTTGCCCCCAAAAGCACAAATGAGTATGGGTCTAGATCAACCCAATCCTTGGACTTGTATATGACCCTTCCTTTAGATGTATTTTTAAGGTGTATTTCCAAAGCCTGAAGTCGGCTCAATTTGTACTTGGTTTCAACTAAAACAAACACACTTCAAACACTTTTTATCCCTAAGGTCAAATGGCCAGTTGTGATAAATTTAGCCCACATCTTGATATTTCTTTGACTTTGGTACTACATACCTTATGAATCCCGCCTTGGCAGGTAAGGATGTGATATACCAAGTCTTGCATGAGCATAAAAAATAGATGATCCCTATGATGGGGGAGTCACCACTTTTATCAAGCCACAAGTGACTTTTCAAAAATTTATGTTTCTACTCAAGGAAATATGTATGGTGAGTATCTTGGGAGCAAAACCATCTATGCTCTTGCACTAAATTATATCGCAAATATCCTCAATCAATAGAACGGGTGGGCTACTACTTTAAAGGTGTTTAGTCATGTTCGATGTTTTTGGACATAAGTTCATTTTGCAGTGACTCACTTAAGAGCCTTGTAACTAGTGGTGGGGCCCATTTGTCCTTTCGGCCAATTAAATTGTAGGAACAGCTATACCCAAGGCTACAGCTTTCGCTCTCACCTGATTTCTACGGCTCGAAGGATTTACCGTGCGAGGTCATTCCCAAGAGTGATGTGTCTCTTGGCAGACCTCTCTTAAAAAGATAAAAATGTTTGAGTGTTACTAACACTTTTCTCTTGCACCTAGGACCACGAAAGCCAAGGGAGAGGATAGTGTGTGTTAGAAGTGGGACCACTCGACTGACTTTTTGCACAAGTGTGCCAAGCACGAAAAACACTTGTTCTTTTTAATCTGCCATTGCAATGTGATCTAACTATTTGGAGATGTTGCTCCAACAGTCATGGTGTTCTTTTTAACTTCAATGGCAAAATGTGTTGTAATCTAGAAATTGGAAATCTTGGTCAACTAAATTTGAAGCACATATAAAGAAAAATCACTTTGCAAAAAAGTTTTAAGCAAGTTGATTGTGTATTTTATGTGCACCAAAAATAGAAGTGTGGATTGTAAATTCTTTTGATGCAAGAAAAATAGAAGTGTTGATTTTAAGCCCCAAATGAAGTGTGTTTCCTAACTTGCAAGAAAACAAATGTTTGTTTTGTTCAGTTTTAATGCACCAAAGAAACAAGTGACCCTAACTAGAAAGCAAGAAAATTTTGTTTGTTCAAGTTTTAAAACACCAAAATAAAGTTTATGATTTTAAAGGGTGAATTTTTAAACCTGCACAAACAACAACCGGTTAGTAAAATCCATGTCTAAGGGGGGCTTCCACAAGCCTAAAAACTTTCACTTTTTCGGTTACAAGGTCCTTTTTACAACATTCTATTACAATGGCGCTAGTCTGTGTTTGAACAGAAGCGCTATTTAACACAAACGCGCTAAAATAAAAAGAAAGACAGAGAAGGCAAAAGCATTGAAATAAGGTGAATAGCGCCAAAACAGTGTCAAACACGTCAAAACAGTGTCAAAAGCACTAAAATTGATACAATGGCGCTATTGTAATAACAATAGCGCTAGAACAACAAGTATCACTAGTGCTAGAACGAGATCAATAGCGCTAAAGCGCAACCTGTGTGACACTTTCAACATTCAAATATGTTATTGGTTTAAAAAAATAATTTTTTTGGTGTTTGGATTCATGTCGGGTTCACCAAATGATGCGCTGCTAAATGGACAAGGTTAGCAAATGACAAACAACACAAGACACAAGAAAATTGTTAGTGTTAGTCAATCAAAAACTAATCTAAACAGGCATATCAAAAGAGATACTAAAATCATGCTAATATATCTAACAAATGAAACAAAGATAATAAGGCATCTCCAAATGCCTCTTAGCATGCTCTTAGCTCCTTCTCCCTTGTTCCTCTCCTCTCCAAGTTCCAAAATAGTGTAGCTCTCAACAACTTTTTGCACTATGGATGCTTATGGAGGATTGAGATTTTAGTATTGTGCTCCAAATGTAAAATGAAAAGCTAAAATACAAGATGCTATTAAAATGATTGATTTTAACCAAAATAACAAGATTTTAGTTTGCTATGCTAAATGCTCTCTAAAATGCCTATAGGTTAAATGCATACAAGTTTTCAGGATCTGGATAATGAAGAAATGGGCTCTATTTATAGGGAAAATGGAGCAATGGATGGTTGAGATTGAACAATCTCAACAAGGGTCAAGATTGAATGATTTCAAATCCATGTGAGGGCTTTCAACCCAATCCCAAGATGACAAGTGTCAATGTGAGATAGGTTGAGAGGAGAGGGAATAAGCATTAAATGCTTGATATGACCTTGGGAGTTAAAGTCAAGGTTAGTTGAATGAATAAACTCTTTATTCAAAGAATAAAGCTTTTATCCAATGGATAAACTCTTGTGCAAATGTAAAAAGGATAAATATGGTCAAAACAATAAATGTTTGGGGAGACAAGTTTGAAATAGCCATAAATGGTTATGTAAGAGCCATAAATGGTCATTTAAGAGCCATTAGTGGTCTTGGAAGACTTTGGGGGTTAATTTGTTGAACACACAAAGCATTAAATGTTTTTCAAAGACTTTTTGAAGTTTTTGAGAAGTGACTTCATTTTGTTTAGGAATGTGACAATAATTAGGGGATGGATTAGGCTAATTAGGAAGGTTTTAGAAGAATCTAGAAAGGGATTTAGGAATGCAATTGGATTTGGTGGGTGAGGGAAAATGGGATTTTATTAAAAATAAAAATTCATTTATTTCAATAAATGTGTGCAAGTTGTATTTGTAGGAAAATGCAAGTGGGGGGGATAATGATTTAAATAAATGCTTAATTATTTAATTTATTTAAAAGAGGAAAAGGGGGATTTAATTAAATAAATAGATTTTATTCATTTAATTGATTGTGGATTTGGTTTAATGAATTAATTAAAATAAATTGAATAATTTATTTATTTAATAGGAGAATGTTTGGAGATGAATTAATTAAATATTAATTTAATTAACTGATGGCTAGTGGATTTTTAATAAATAGCAAATATTTATTTAATTAAGCTGGACAGATTTGTGTGACTACAGCTAGTTTTAGACTAATGTCATATTACTCCATTAGTTATCTTCTTTCACTTTCATTGTTGATATATTTGTATGTTCGTTTCAACGTCAAAACAAAAATGACGACAATGAAAAAGATAGTTGGCCTGAAGTACTAGAGAAGTCAAAAATTACGTAACATTAATTGTTAACCTCCTTATGAAATCTAAACAACAAGCAATCCTTTTAGTATTTTCTAAAAAAATAGCTCCTCAATTTTTAACAAATAGGCAAAGACTCTAGCTGTATCACAGCTCTTGTTATAGTTTAGTGATTACAATTTAAATTATGCAATACTACTTAATGAAAAATGTGTCCCAAAATTATACATGTTTCCATGGCCATGATGATTTCTGGATCTAACATAGTCAAACGTAGAAGTGTCTAAGTCTTATTCCTACAAAATATGTTGGTTGGTAAATACAAGAGTGGGACATATGGAACAAGTCTTACTCCTCTCTACTTTTTGGAATGAGAGTGGTAGCTAATTATAATTTTTAAGATAAACTGACATTTTCAGGTCTGCCATGGAAGAAATCTGAAATACATGTGGGTTTGTATTTGGTGAACACATACCTTAATCATTTGTTTGAGATGTTTTGAACTTTACACGTTGGCTATTGCATGGTCGCAATGTAAGAAATGACACAATCCTCAACTAAAGTATGACAGCCACACCTGACCAACTTTAGGAGTAGGGGAAAGGAGCCAGTAGTGGACATAGGACCAATAATCGTCATCTTTTTGTCAACCTCACCCCCCATCAGTAGACATAGTAGGAGCCAAAAAACATTGTAATGGAAGGTCCATTAATAAATATCACATATACCAATAGTAGATTTTCTTTTAGCTTTTTTTACCATAATTAGCCCATTACTGGGACATTTGTGCACCACTACTGGGTCATTTGTGCTTAAATACTGGGGCATTTGTCCACTACTAATAGCTATTTGGAGTTATCTACTATAGGTGCAAAGGTGATTACGTATTGGACCACACTTTGAAATTTGTACTTTTTGACCTTTGTGCACATAACGAATTCCACAGCATGCATCGTTACTACCCACAAACCAAAATAATAGCTTTAAGAAGTTAAATCGCATACGGAGAGAACAAAAAAAAACGTCGAAATTGAATGAACTATTTAGGAGCTTAAGATGCACGAAGTTAGCTACGTCCACTACTGGCTCCTTTCCCCTACTTGGACACTTGTCCATATCATGATTCTTTTTAACTGGAACAGGTCATACATTTGAAGGTTTAGAATTAAAAGCCTATTTTCTATTCAATTATGTGTTTTATTTTATCCAATAATAAATATGTTTATCATTTTATTATTATTTTTATACATTTGCTTCTTATTTTGAAATTATTATTTAAGTATATCTAAATTTTGTTTTTATAGTTCAAGGTTGACTTAGCTTAACTTCAAGGCACATAAGAATGGACCTAGAAACTTTAAATTACCAACTTAACACATTTGTGTGACTTGTTACCATGTCTAAGTATTTTATGATATTCAACTTGCACTCAATTTCATGGGCGAGAATGATAAAAAAACTTCAATTTTCATAAGGACAAATAATAAAATAATGAAATGTGTGAATCATCTAATAGACCATCTACATGGTGAATCTTGTCTTTGATATTGCTTGATGATGTTACTTCTACTTGTCATTAGATTAACTCCATGACACTCATGTTAGAATTGCAAAGATTTCAAAGATGATACAAAACTTGAGACAATTATTAGATTGAGAGCATAGATTTGTGGATAGAGGCAAATCAATTTAACAAAATTTCTACAGCAATCTATATTAATTTGTATTTAAGTAAGCCTTGATTAGTTATGTAGAGTGATTTGTTCCATTATAAGAATAAAAATCAATACTTCTTGATACATGTAAAAACTATGAAAATTTAAATAGCCACTAGAATTTAAGTACATATGATCTTGCTTAAAAGAGGAAGCAACCTTCTCCTAGTGGGGTGGTTCTTGATTCTTCTTAATCTTCAGTCCTCATCATACTAGCCTAATAACATGTTTTGCATTCTTGTGTATTTACCATGACTTCCTAATGGGCATATTCGTTGTTATAAATAAAATAAAATTAAATGGCTTAGTTAAATGCTAGAATGCATTTGAAATGTCAAGAGGGGGTTTTAAAAATATTACAAGGAACTTGAAAGTCTTAGAAATGTTAGTTTAATATTTTTATTACAAAAATATAAGGGGTTATGTTTATAAATAGCTCAAGAACAATTAGTCCTATTTAAAAAGGCAAAGTGAATTGTTATAGTGGATTTGAAAGGTCAAGTTAGATATTTGTTTTAATAGATATTTATTGAAATTAAAATATTGAATTAAACATATGTGAAAATGAAAAAAAAAAATTACATTAAAGATATGTTGAAAAAAAAAAAGATACTCTCTTTGAAAGATACCAACTTTTAAGTTTTAAGCTACAAAATGTGAAATGGAAAAAGGAACTTTTATTTTGGTGTTCCACATTTATTCATCTAATAAATGAATGCAAAATAACCTATGCATTCTCTTTCATTACAATATTATTAGAAAGCGTGAGTATATTCTAGTCCTATACAAAATTTACACCATTTACGACACATATCAATGATAAAATAATTGAATGAAAATAACATTTCAAACTCCTAGTAAGATCATTATTATTAAATTAATAATCTAGATTATTTTAACCCAAATATCTATTTGATTAGATCAAGTAGAAATAATAAAGAAAAGAGTAACACTACTCATAGGAAGGATGGGCTAAATATAATTAATCTCTAGTGTGTAGTTGTGTACAAACCACAATAGAATCAAGTTTCATAATGTAATAATAGGACCATAAAGGATATAGATAGGTACATATTCACATTTGTTTCTTCAATCCATAATTTTGGGCTAAAGTAATTAACTATGCCACTCACATTCAAAACCAAGTTTCCTACAAGGCATTAAAAGTTTATGATTCCCTTTGAAGCTTAGTGTGGTAGGAAACTAGTTGTGTAGTATTTCAAGTTTTTTACTCCCTTAATGGAAACGTGTTTCTTAAGAGAACTGTAATGCTTTGGAACCTCAAATTCATCTTTTCATATTTGTTTTATATATTGATGGTGTTAAGGGATATAAAATCCTATATCCAAATGCAAGTGAGCTATTTAGTAAAATTGAGAAACTCTTCTATCTTATACTCTCACTCTCTTCTTTCTTCCTCCCATGTGGACTTAGATGGTAGTGACTTAAAAGAAATCTCTTTTCCCTAAAACTTACATGTTTGATCTTTAGAATTCACATTTAGTAAAATGAATATTTACTTTGAGAAACTCTTCTATCTTATACTCTCACTCTCTTCTTTCTTCCTCCCATGTGGACTTAGATTGTAGTGACTTAAAAGAATTCTCTTTTCCCTAAAACTTACATGTTTGATCTTTAGAATTCACATTTAGACATTGAGAACTCTCCTCCTTCATCTCCATATTCTTCATTACCTTGATTGGATTGGCATAATCTATAGTTGTTTGACACATTTACAAAGGTTCCTTTAAAAAATTGTAGGACTCAATTACATCAAAAAGATAATTAATATATGTACATATACATTTTCCCAATTTAGATCCATAGTCTTTTGAAGAAACATTTGTATTACTAAATAATATTTAGCAATGGAGGAATAGTGTAATTTCTTGAAAGGGAACTACAAATGGTATTTCTTCACCCAACTCTTCCTAAGAGAAGAAAAATAGTTTGGTGTAAGTACAATTTCTAACGAAATATGTCTATGGTAGAACTATTTATAAATTTAATGCATGTCTTGTGGTTATAGGTTTTCAATTGGTTCCTAGTGTTGACTACACCAAGACCTTTGCTCTATACTAAAGATGAACTCCATTTGCTTCAATCTCACTATATATATACCACATGAATGGATTGTACATCAAATGAATGTGAAGATTATAATTTTTCATGGAGATATTCAAGAAGAGATTCACATTTAATAGACATTGGGGTTAGATGAGGATTCTAATTTGATTTTTAAATTGAGAAAGTTTGTTTATGGCCTCAAATAGGCTAATTCAAATTTGGTTCACCAAAATGGACTCTATTTAGATACTCTCAGTTGGACTCTTGAGATGCCACTTAAATCAGAATTTCTATATTTTATGATAGAATTATTTTCATTTACTTCTAGCTTTCTATGTAGGTATGAATTGACCATTATTAGAAACTCATCATTCATCATTGGTAGAGTCAAATTTTCTTTGCACTAGTTTTCTTTGAGATACATGGGTCTATTGCTCTAATTTCTTGGAATTGAGATCACTCAATTTTCTTCTAGAATCACTCCTACTCAACCCAGGTATTTTCTTGATCTCTTAACTAATTTCTACATGGTTGATTGTAACATTGAACTGATTTTTTATCTATTAAGACTCAATCATGAGGCTAAGTGTTCCACTCCACTTGTTGATGCCATATTTTTCATTAGCTTGTGCATAGTATTACTTATCTTACTCACACTTAACCAAACATATCATTTACAATTTGCATAGTTTAACACTTTATATAGGAACCACATGGACATTACTAGAAACATGCCAAATGTATCTTTTACTATATCTAGAGCACCCACAACTATGGGTTCATTATGTAGAAATATATACTCAGACTTGGTAAATATATAGATTATGATTGGGTTGACAATCTTGATTATTGTAAATCCACATATAGATACAACTTTCAATTGAATTCTAGCCCATTTTGTTGGAAAAATAAGTAGAAACATGGTATTTCTCTTTGATTGAGGTTTAATTATTTTAAGGGGTTATTAATGCCCCTAATGAGGCTTTTTAGTTTTAAAATATACTTATTGAGACTGGGATTCCTTTTAAAAGTAAATTAGTCATTTTTTGAGACAACCAACATGCCACTTATATATTGAATAAGTTAAATCATCATAAATTAACTAAACACATCATGATCCATGTGCATTACGTCAAGTTATAGTTGTTATATTAGGAGTGTTAGTGTGGGTTTTTATTTCCTAGTTGGTTATTTATTTTTCTATTCCTAGGTTTTTCCTACACTTTTAATTAAGCTTGCTTAGGATTAATTGAGTATTAGTGTGAGTGGGTGTAAAGTATTTGCATCTTCCATGGGAGTTACACTTGCCTTTTTAGGCAATTGTGGTGGTCTCTTCTCATTGGTCGTATTTGCTAACTCTCCCCTCTATCATTTCTTATATATACTCACTCCTAACTAGTCTTTGCATTCTATTCTATTGCATTGTAATTGCATTCTACAACTTTTTTTCTCTTGCATTCTCCTAATGCTATTTTTCTTTGCAAGCATTTTCATTTCTCTCTTGGAGACTAACTCTATGTTGTTATTTTGATATTGTATCATTTACATTCATGGTTTTATTTCTATTCATTTGCACTAGTTATTATGGGTTATTCATATTTTTACTTTCTAACATGGTATATCAGAGTCATTCTAGTGCAAAAATGGATTTTAGTTTCCTTATTTGAGAGATTCATAGGGATAATAAGTTTTTTGCACATTTCCTAAAATTGAGTGTTCTCTTCTCTTGCATTTTCATATGAACTTGAGAATAAGAAAAGTTTGAGGGAAAGTTTTAAAATCTAGAGGTTTTGTGTCAATATTTTGTAAAACTTGAGTGTTTGAAGCAATCTAGTAATCCTAGTGGCTTTTTCAGTTAGTCTATAGCATCTAGAAGGCTCAAGAAAGTTAGATTTGGCTTTATTTTTACTGAAATCATAGTACAAAAATCCAGAGGAAGATTGGAGGAGGTTTTTTCGGCATCATATTTATGTCTTATGTAAGTCAAATTGAAAAATGGTTTCTAGGTTTTCTTCTCAGCCCCAAAATACTATCTGGGTATCTTTTAGATTTTACAAATATTAAATAGATCTTGCAAAAATTGTTGTCTGAAAAGCATCACCCAGCCATTTTTCAGCTACAGAAAATTGAATCTAATTTATTTTTTGAGCTTCTACTTGTTGGATTAAAAATTATTTTCTAAGTTTGGTTCATAGATCAAATTTTTTTCTAGGTTTTTGATATTATCTGCATATAGTGGATATAATTTTCAGAAATCAAATATGAAGTAAATAATTGTTCCTAGAGGACAAAATAAGTTTTTTCATAAATTCATAACTTTTGCCTCGAGTTTTCGATTTCAACAAACAAAATATCCTTGGAAAGATAAAGATGAGAAATTTTCATCCATATTAGTCTTGATAAAAAAATTTATCTCTTTAAAAATATTGCATGTTGAAGTTGTGTCTAAGAACAACTACATTGCTAAATTTTCCTAGATTATGTGTTTGTACTCTGGGCCATTGTGAGTCTTAACACTATTGTAATTTGAGAAAAGTTTTGTAATCACACTAAAATATAAAGTTATAGAATTGTTATATTTTGGGAGATGATTTTTGAGAAGTTAATGAAAAGGATGGGGGTGTATTGGTGTTTTGTGTTCTCTTTCTTTCAGCATTTTTGCATCATAGACCAAACAACAGTTCCCATTATAATTTCTTACAATTATTTTGAGTGGAAATCATGCATGACAATCTAATTAAAAGAAAATTTGGTTTGTATAGGACAACAGTGGAATTGGAAACAAAATGTACTATTGATTTAGAAAAGCCTAAGTGGTTTAATAGATGCAATGAAGCATATGGAACTTTGTGTTTGTCTGTTTCTCCTTATGGGCACATGTTCCTTAAGATAAATGTAAGTCTTTGGAACCTCAAATTTATCCTTGTCCACACTTCAATTTTATGATTTCTTCTGAAGCTTAGTGTGGTAGGAAATGACTTGTGTAATATTTCTAAGTTTTTTACTTCCTTGATGGGCACATGTTCCTTAAAATAAATGTAAGGCTTTGGAACCTCAATTTTATGCTTTCATCTTTGTTTTATATTTTGAAGGTGTCAATGGACATCAAATCATATATCCTAAGGCATGTAAGATATTCATTAAAAGGAACATTCACTTTGATTAAAACTCTCCTAGCTTGTACACTCACTCTCTTCCTTCTTCCTCCCTAAAGGACTTAGATGGCAACACATAAATAATTCTCTTTTTCTTAAATATTACATGTTTTATATTAAGGCTTCACATTTAGAAATTGTGAATACTTTTCCTTCATCACCATTGTCTTCATTACCTTGATGGAGTTGACAAAATCTATATTTATTTCGCAATTTTTATCAAAAAAATGAAGGACTGTCACAACGATCATTCATATATGTGTGTACATTTCCCTCACTTTACATCAATGTAGTATTTTAACAAAATATTTGGTATTGCTAAACGAGAATTTATAAAAGAGGAAGAGTACAATTCCTTAACAAGGAACCAGAAATGGTATTTAGTCACCTAGCTCCTAAGCAAAGAAAAATGGTTTGGCATAAGTGGCTTTATCGAACCAAATATGTAGTGGATGAAACTATTAACAAGTTTAATGCATGGATTGCGATCCAAGGTTTCTAGTAGCTTCCAATTGTTGATTATGTTGGTTTGTGGTGATTGATCATGCAAGTAAATATTGCACACTCGTAATGTATCCCATCTGAAAAAGCCCTAAAAAGTCGACTTTGTAGATTTCCCTAAAATTGCATGTTATAAGCGGATGGAATGAAAAAGGGCATTGTAATGGTGTTGTACTATTGTACTGGATAATAAGAA
This sequence comes from Cryptomeria japonica, assembly GCF_030272615.1. Classification (NCBI taxonomy): domain Eukaryota; kingdom Viridiplantae; phylum Streptophyta; class Pinopsida; order Cupressales; family Cupressaceae; genus Cryptomeria; species Cryptomeria japonica. The sequence goes on from NC_081406.1 coordinate 194,218,993, forward strand.
AATATTGGACAACTGTGTTCTGTGGATGTAGCCCATCTTGGGTGAACCACATTAAATTTTTGTGTTATTTGTGTTGTGTATGATTTATCATATTTTGTGTATTTGAATCTGCATATAATTGTTAATTTGTATTTGCTTTAGATCTGCCAGAAACCCTAACAATTGCTAACAGTTTCTATCAGAGCCATGTATTTCTATAAATTGGCAGGGACTTTCAGATTTGAGTGGGAGCAATGGAAGAAACCAAATTCAAGGTTGAGAAGTTAAATGGTCATAATTATAAGTTATAGAAAATGCAAATGGAGGATTACCTATATCAAAAGGATCTGTAGTAGCCATTGGAAGGAAAGACATAAAAACTGACCACAATGTCTAATGAAGATTGGGATATTCTAGACAGAAAGGCACTAGGGACCATTTGGTTGTGTCTTGCATCGTTAAGCATTCAATATATCAAAAGCAACAACGACTAAATCATTTATGGCAGCACTAGCGAAATTGTATAAGAAACCCTTAGCTTCGAATAAGGTATTTCTTATGAAGCATTTGTTTAATATGAAAATGAGTGAAGGAGGATCTGTAGTAGATCACTTAGATGAATTTAATATAGTTACCAACCAATTTACTTCTATAAAAGTCAACTTTGATGAAGAGGTTAGGGCTCTCTTAATTTTATGTTCTTTGCCAGAAAGTTGGAATAGCTTGCTTATGGTTGTAAGCTTAACATTGTTTCTTGTACAAGAACTTTGAAATTTGATGATGTTGTTGGTGTTATCCTAAGTGACGAAATGTGATGAAAAAGCACTGGTGAGACTTCAACATCATCGAGTACTACTTTGAATGTAGAGAGAAAGGGAAGACCAAAGGAAAAAGGAAAAAGGAAAAAGACCAAGAAATTGTGAGAAGTCACAAGGGAAGTCAAAGAAAGGATGCTCTCAATCCAGAGGATGAAATAATTACTTGTATTGCGAAAAGCCAGGATATTTAAAGAAAGATTGTTGGTCTTGAAAAAACAAACAAGGAGACAGAAATTAAGATGACAATAAGGATGCCAACATTGCAAGTAATACTTTACAATATGCCTTAATCTTGTGTTTAGATAATGTTAATGATTCTTGGGTAATAGATTCAGGGGTTTCATTTCATACCACACCCCACAGAAAATATTTTCTAGATTATGTTCAAGATGATTTTGGATAGCTATACCTGGGTGATGATGAGCCCTACTAGATTATCAAAAAAGGCAAGATAAAAATCAATTTGTAGAATGGAAATGACTGGTTGCTGAAGGAGGTAATGCATGTCCCTAATTTAACAAGAAATTTATTTTTTGTAGGACAACTAGGCAGTGAAGGCTACATAGTTACCTTTACAAACAATGTTTGGAAGGCCACTAAAGGTGCATTAGTAGTAGCTAAAGGTGGAAAGTTAGGAACATTTTATTTGTGTACCGATGATACATATTGTACCTTAGCTACTACATAAAAATTTGTTGCAGAGACAACTACAATAGATGTTGCAAGGAAAGATACAAAAATGTGGCATCATAGACTTTGGCACATGAGTGAGAAAGGGATGAAAATCCTTCACTCTAAAAATTTGTTGCTAGGATTGAATCAGATTGATTTAGAGTTTTGTGAAAACTGTATTTATGGTAAATAGAAAAGAGTCAGATTTCTCAATATTGGGAAAGAGAAGAAGAGTGAGAAGCTAGAGCTTGTGCATTCAAATGTATGGAGATCGGCTCAAGTATAATCTCTTGGTGGTGTTGGTTAACAGATTTTGTTCCCTTCAAAAATATAACAATATGACTCTTTGTCCACACAAGAGAACAAACTATCAATCAATAGTTGGATAAGTTTTGATTACCTATGCAACTTTCCTCTGAATTTTAGAGGTACAACTCCCTCTCATGATATAAGTTTTGATGTTTTTCTGGGATTTTCTTTTGACCATAAAGTAAGAAAGACAACTTTTTATTAAATGAAATAAGAACAGTGCAGAACTAAACATTCATGACCTCCGTAACAAAGTATAAAGGTCAATCGCCATATATCTCAAACTCAATTCATTCATTGGTATTTATACAAATATTTCTACTAAATAATTATCACTATATATAAATGATCATTAACAGCAACTCATAGAGTATCTGATCTAAATTCACAATAATGTATAAAATGACTCTTCATCACAGCACAAAGTCTGAAACAGGAAACCTGTTCAACACATTCAATGAACCATTCAAATATAGACAAGATAATAGCATACAAAAAAATTAGAACTCTAATTAAAACAACACCAAGTCTCTTTCAAATAGAAATTTCTTTTCTTTCTAAGAACATGTAGAATTACTATTAATTCAGTGTATTCCTTTTTCCAAAATTCTGAACCCTTAATTATGGTTCCATCCATCTATATATAGTTTAACTTAACTAATAAAAAATAATAATTTCTTGGAGATAACCGATTAAAGAAAGTTTAAACTTAACAATCAAATAAATGGTCCATTAGGACCAATAGTTAAAGAGCCAGATCAAAAAAAGACAACTAACTAAACAAGAAATTAAACAGCAACCCCCTAATCCACCTCTTCATCTTCCAATTCCTCATCATCATCATTTGCCTCTTGACCTGCTACCATTGTGTCTATTGCATTACCCTATAATTATTGTGCCACTTGTGGATTCACTTTCTTCCTGTAAACTCTATAATTGGATAGAACAAGAGATATACTTTTTGTTGCAGGTTCTGTTGTGGCTTCAAATCTAACTTTCCACTTGGCAACATTTTGATTAGCTTCTGCAACTTTACCAGTGACATCATGAACTTCCTCATAAATTGAATTCAATAACTATCATTACATCCTTCAGGCATTCTAGTGACTTAGGGCTTGCATTGGTTGCAAAGAGACTATCCTCCACTTTTTGGCAGAAAGTTTTCTTCAATATTCTTTTTCTATCAACCCCTTCCCATCAATGCCAAGTATGTTGATACCAATTGTATCGAAGAAACTCTTCAAGTCTCGCCGTAGATTTGTATTTTGGACTAATGAAGTAGTGAGTTGTGACTGAAATTCACTTGCAATGTGGTGTTTCCATTCCAGCATCTCCACCCAAGTGGGAACTGTTGACTCTAAATTTTACTCTGAAAGCAAACAGCCTTATGGGAAATTCATTGATGGGGGACCAATTGAGCGAGACTCACTAAATGACCTCTGGGTTTGAGAAGTCGGCTCTTCCTTATGCTTTTGAGAAAAGGGGAAGAAGGAAAAACTCAAAACAACAAGATCTAAACTACTGAGGCGATATGCCAAAGAATTTTTCTAAAAATATTATCAGCATATAAAACCCAAAGACATGAGATTTTAAAGCCCATGCAACAATCTACATGTCCGGACAGAACCACAACTAAGATACAATCAAAATTACCTTGCAACATAAAGAAATATCAATCATGCATCTACCAGATAACAAATACAAAACATAGTTTAATCGACAAAATCTTAGATACATATTTCCAAAGTTATCAGAATCACAATAGAAAGCACAAAAAACCATCAGAGCATGTTGAAAATAAGCATCACAAAGGCCACAAGCATAATCTGATTAACCTTCTTTAGAAAACAGTAACAGCTAAAAGGCCAAAATTCTAACTAAGAAAATTTAATTGTTTCTTTATAAAGTTTTGAACCCCCATAACAGGGAAAACACAAGCATAAATAGAGCCCATGGCTCTACTAATAGCCCAAACATCCGCCAACTTAGCACAACCACCCCTGAAACAGAAAAGACATATCATGGCACTCCACAGGAACACACCCTACAAAATGGCCTCTAAAGTTGTTAATCTCACCTAGCCACACGATCTTCGTACTCGCCTGAACAAAAAAACCATGTCGTGGCACTCCATGGGAAAACACATTGAAGGACATGCGGAAGAACAGAGGAAACTCTATAGAAGAGCCTCCCAACTAAGAAACTACCAACAACGCAGAGAGGCCATGTGTCTCCATCTTTCTCAAACCACGAGGTGGGGCCCAAAAGAAAAGTCAAGTCACCAAAACCGATCCATTTGTCACCTTCACGCTCTTTGAGACTTCGAATCATAAAATACAAGTCGTCGGGGTAATGTCGAGATGACACTTGGCATGTAAGTTGAGCGTAGCTAGAAAGATAAAGAAAGAAAAGAAGCATCCTGATCAAAAAAATCCACCCGTTGACTTTAACTGAAAACAATGTGAACAGGAATGTCTTTTGCATCAAAGTTTCCAATAATATGTGATGCCCTCCTAAATGGCACAAGGTTAGTTCTTGATCAAACAACACAAAATCACACAAGATGTTAGAGTTAATCAATCAAAAACCAAAACATACGAAGGCATTCCAAAGGAGACACTAAAAACATGTTAATGAATCTAACTAAAGAAGTAAGACAATGAGATATCTCCAACTATCTCTTAACATGATATTAGCTCTTTCTCCCTTGTTCCTCTCCTCTCCAAGTTCCAAAATAGTGTAGCTCTCAGCAGCTTTTTGCACTATGGATGCTTATGGAGGATTGAGATTGTAGAATAGCTCCAAACATGAAATGAAAAGCTATTTTAATGCTAAAATGACAATATTTAACCAAAAAGACAAGATTTAGTTATGCTATGCTAAATGCTCTCTAAAATGGCTATAGTCTAAATGCATACAAGTTTTCAGGATCTGGATTATGAAGGAATGGGCTCTATTTATAGGAAAAATGGAGCAATGGATGGCCAGGATTGAAAGGTTTAATCAAGGGTCAAGCTTGAAAGTTGGGGATCCATGTGCACAATTTGCACCAATGACATGGTGACAAGTGTCAACACAGGATTGGGTTGAGAGAAAGGGGTTGGAGGCATTGAATGCCTGAGAAGACCTCATGGTTATCTAAAGGCTAAGGGTCAAGTCTAAGTTAGGATTACCCACTGGATTAGGAGTTAATCCAAGGATAAACCTTTGTGCAAATGATTAAGAGATAATCATGGTCAAAGCATTAAAGGCTTGATGAGACCCTTGGGTTGGGTAGAGGTTGAGTCAAAACAAATGTTTTAACCATGTAGGAGGGTTTGGGTTAACCATTAATGGTTATTGGAGACTTTGGGGATTAAGTGGTTGAAAGTTGGAAGCCTTTAATGGTTTTCAAAGACTTTGGGGTTTTTGGTGGTTGAAGGTTGAAAACCTTCAATGGTTATCCAAGACTTTGGGCCATTTGAGAAGTGACTCCCCTTTGCTTAGGAATGTGACAATATTTAGGGGATGGATTAGGCTAATTAGGAAAGGGTTAGAAGAATCTAGAAGGGGATTAGATTTTGCAAGTGGATTTGGTGGGTGAGGGAAAATAGGATTTTATTAAAATAAAAATTCATTTATTTCAAAATGTGTGCAAGTTGCATTTGTAGGAAAATGCAAGTGGGGTGGGGATAATGATTTAAATAAATGTTTTATTTAATTTATTTAAAAGAGGAATAGGGGGATTTAATTAAATAAATTGATTTTATTTATTTAATTGATTTGAATTTGGTTTAATGAATTAATTAAAATAAATTGAATAATTTATTTAATTAATAGAAGAATGTTTGGGGATGAATTAATTAAATATTTATTTAATTAACTGATGGCTAGTGGATTTTTAATCAAATAAATACGAAATATTCATTTAATTAAAATGGACAGATTTATGTGACTACAATATGCTTAGAAATCAAAATAGCTTGAGGTAACTTGCTAACCTCTCGCATTTCTAGGAAGGATGTGGATAGTCTATGAGTTTCTTTCTTTATTATCTACAATTCAACTCAATGGACATCTATCATTTGATTCAGAGTGTCGTAATTAATCAGACCATGCTCGATGAATGATAATCCTTTAACAATTACTTGACTAGCCCAATTGTCAACTGCTCTGGTGATGGTCTGTAAGTGTTTAACAATTTCCAACTTATTGGATTTGATAATTTCTATAGTCGGCAACCCTGAAGATGAACTAGTAGCAATACTTTTAGTTGGATAGGTAGATTGAATGAAATAAGTAAGGACATAAACATATTGTTCCAACTCTTGATTTTTCTTTTCTGCGACTTTGGTTCTTCTAGATAGAACGGTGATAGAATGTTTAGCATGATATATGTCTCCCTCTGTCATTGTAGGTCATATGTCAATCCTTCTTATATTAAACTCCCCCTCTACAATTTCCTATACATTTTTATCAACATTAGGATCAACAATCTCTAGGACGTGGTGGTCCATCTGGGGATCTACAATCATCCTAGCCATTCACCTTTCCTTTTTAGGTTTTGGCATCTCCCCTAACAGACGTGTTACTATATCAATCCTAATTTTAGTGGCGAGCAAGTATTGCTTCTTCTGCTTCTTGATTGCCTTCTTAAGCCATGGGGTTGATGAGGTATTCACTAGACTTTTCATGGACAATGTATTGGTAGTGTTATCATGCATCATCAAAGAGACATCAGGAAGAGGATTCTAGGGGATTTCATCATCAATCAAGGAAACTAGTGGATTTTTTTCTCCCAATTGATGAAGAAACTGAGTGTCCTCTTCACTGGGGATAATTTACAAAGTTGTCCTTTTCTTCTTGGGTGGTGTTATGGTGCCTTCCTCGGAAACGGGCTTTAGCTTTTGGTTCTTCTTGGGTGGATCATTATTCCCACTAGACTGTGAGTCTTCTTGAGATTCACTTGTTTCCAGTGTCACCTTTCCCATCACCTTAGGAGAGGGTTTAGAATTGGTACTAGTTTCCTTGGTTGTTCCTTTCTGTGAAGAAGAACCAAACCAACTTTTGATTGCACAATTTAGCTAGACCCATGACCTATCCATGACTTGGGAAGTTTTTTCTTTGATACTCATTTCCTCTTCATCCTTAGGACATTGAAAAGGGGGCAGGGTGGCATTCTGATATGAAATATCTATCAAATTTGAATGATCATCTATTACATTCTCAGGAACAGCAGAAACGATATTAAAACTCAACATCTGGTTTAGAGTGAGCCACATGAAACCTCTTCTGAAATCTTCATTCTGGTCAACACAATCTTCCCAAAAGTATTCTAACTTAGGGACATGGGCATAATGAGCATCTCCCTAAAAATTCTTTCTAACATAACCCTTACTGTCAAAGTGAGTCCTCATGGGTAGAGAACGAGGACTGAGGTCAGCTGGAATTTTATCAGAAAACCTTGTTGATTCATTACTTTTGCAGGAAAAGTGAGACAAGATCAGGAGAAAATAATACCCCTTCTACCTCATTTGAACATACTTGATAGTGATAAAATCCATCTGGCGGCACAACTCTAAAAGTACAAGGTAGTCAGAGGCATACTTGGGGAGCTTCAACGGGGCTTTCTCATAACCTCCAACCCTTAAGTATGAAAAACTCTTGAATTGTATGTAAAAACTCCCATATGTTTGGAATACTGCCATAGCATCATCCGACATTCTCTTTTCAGGGTTTCCTTCAATTTTTCTAATGGTTGTCATGAGAAAGGCGTCATGTACACAAGAAAAATTTCTCATGCCCTCTTATTTTTGCAGCTAAGGAAAACAAGTATAAATGGGGGCACCATCTAAAAGATTACCAACTTGTCTCAAACCCAACCAAGAAACTCTTCTAATAGCTATTGTAAGGAAGTTAAGTAGCAGAACAACTTCTTACACTAATCTTGAGAGGATAGTAATGCAAAAACTTTTACAGATCATCACAATAGTTACAAAAAACAGAAATGGACATAATAACATTCAAACCATAACACAGTGATTTACGTGGTGAAAACCCTTTCCGGAGAAAAAATCCACACTCCAAAAGCCGCCCAATATATTATTCAAAAATAAAAAATAGATTACAATATACTTGCAAAGCAAGCTCTTCGCAGGAGTACCACTAATCAGATATTCAGAGGTAACTCGATAGCCATAAGACTCTTACACACAACCTCCATCTCACACACCTCATACATAGGAGATACAATACAAGAAACCGTCAAACGGTATTACAAAACCATGGGCTAAAACCACCCAATAAGGTGTAGCCGACCTTATCTCCCTTTTAGATGTCTTATGATGTGTTAAAAAACACATCAACGCGTCTCCCTCCCTTCTACAGCTCATTTATGTGTCTAATGTATTTTATATTTTCCTATTTCAGGAGAACAAACTTCCGGGGGCCATAACTTGAGAACCGTGTGTCCCATTGACAAACCATTTAAAGCATCAAAAAGCTCATGAAGTGCTCTATTGCCTTGTAAGCACTGTCACTTACACCCACTTTTCAAGGCATTTTGGGGCCTCTAAAGTCCTCAAATTCAAATTTAAATCTTTCATTAGACCTCTCCAAAATAGAAACTTAAATATCTTCAAAAATAATTGTGAACTTGTGACGAAACTTTACCGACATGCTTATCTAACCAACCACAAGCTTCTGGGAGAATTTCGCAAAATTTCATGCTTAAATGAAAACTTACTTAAATAGTAACCTCATGTAAATGCAAGGTTGAGACACCATTTTCCCAAAAAAATTTACATACAGAAGCATGGAGCACAAATGAAATCGCTTGCTATTATTGACCTTAACAATTTGTTTGTGAAGAGAGTCACTTATTAACCTTGCCCAATTAATTTAATTTTCATCATCACAAATAGTAAGGATAAAGTGACACATCCATTCTTCAAAAAATTCCCCTCCGGGTTGACCGACCACTCGATACAACAACACAGTGATATTGGCAATATCATCCCTAAAAATATATGTTTTAATTCGGGATGGTAACTTAGACTTTCCAGGTCAAACACCTTTCAACCACCCTTTAGCAATTGTATCCAAAGACCAATCTACCTATTTGTGAAAATATTCCTATCCTAATTGAATTGACAAATCCGCCTACCCTTCTCTCTCTGGAATCCGCATAGAAAGGGAAATGTTGTTTGTGTCTATCTTAGATATCACTTTTTGATTTGCATCCCAAATTTTTTGAGAATCAGGATGATAATGTTGTACACATGAAAAGACCAATTCGAGACATGCAATAGTAGAGGGGTAACCTCCAGCCTTAGATAGTACAAACTCAATGACCTTTTGCATAATGGAGGACTTTTATGAATTTTGCAACCTCTTATTGATGTCATGCATTATGAATGGGCCAACCTCTGTATCTTTGATAGAGTCTAATCTATACTCTATAGGCTAAGGGGTTTTATACGCCATAGAAATTGAGTGCAGAAGTGGTAGGGTTTCTAAAAGCAGGTGAAAGCTTGAATTGAAATAAAATAAGAAAGTGCTCATGAATGTCGAGCTGACATGCTGCACTTATAATATCAATAAGAAAACCAAAAATGTCAACAATTTTAAACATAGAGAGCTACAGTTTCCAAACCCGGTTTTGTATTTCCGCCAAAATACTCTTCAATTCTTTGAAAAGTTTCAAATGCCAAATGCATGAGCAAGGTTGACAGATATATGGAAACCTCAATTAAATAATCACTTGGCTTTGGCGGTTGTTGTACTATCTTGGGATTTGAAATGAACCTTTTTATTAATTGTCCCATTTATTACCCATTACGGAAAAGTATTTGATTGATGTCATCATGCAGATCACCGATCTTAGAGCCATTAATATTGGAGCATTGGGTGATCACATCCTTCAAGGAAAGTAGAATAGAAAAGAAAGTGTGTGCGAGAAGAACCCTATTGTGCGATCAGTCAATATGTAACTTGTGAGGGACCCATTGTCATTGCATTATCGATACTCAGAGTATCAGATGAAACGAGACTGGGTGACAATGTGAAATAACAAAAGGATAACTTCCATCAAGAGGCGATAGGTCGATAAGGTATGGTGGGGTCCCTTTTGGACATTAACAAGACTTGACACCTAAAGGCTATCAGTCAATCAGAGGTTTTAAGAACTACAAAAGATAAAGGATTTGGGTGATGAAGATGGACTTCATGACATTAGGCATTATCAATGGGTTGATTGCTAAGGTGGGTAACAGGTGGCTCTTGTTATTATGTTATTTTAACAGATAATGCAACTAGGAAAACTTGGGTGTATTTCCTAAAATAGAAATCAAATTTTTTTGAAACTTTTAAGAAATGAAAAGCTTTGATTGATAATGAGATAGGAAAAAAATTGAAGTGTCTCAGATCTAATAATGGAGGCGAGTATTGCAGTAATCCTTTTGAAGATTGTTGTTCTTACAATGGAATCAGAAGGTAGAAGATGGCTCCATGAACCCCACAAGAAAATGGTGTGTCTGAGAGAATGAATAGAATCATCATGGAGCATGCAAGGAGCACGAGGTTGCATGTTGGACTGTCCTTACATTTTTTGTTAGATGTTGTATATACTATTGTTTATTTGATAAACAGAGGACCTTCAAATCCCTGAAAAAACTTTGGTTGTCAAGCTTTTGTTGATGTTTGATAAAGAAAATAGTGTTAGAGTAATTGGGTCTTTACTTGATTAATTAAACAATATTTATTTAATTCTTTAAGTTTCCAATTATCTTTCACACTTAAGCTAACATTAGGTGCATATTAATTAATTATTTTATTAATTATTATGTGCAAGCCTAAGGTTTTCCCTTTTTAGGGTTTATTGACCTATTAGAGGTTAATTTTTCTTTTCATTGTATTATCTTTTTCACAATTTTTTTTGGTGAATTGGAGCTCTCATCTTTTGAGAATATTTTTCCTTTGTTTTGTGTGTTCTTCAGATTATTGCTTCCTTGCTTCTCCTTGTAACATGGTATTCAGCTTGTAGAAGTTCTTCAGGCTACTGTGGGGTTGTATTTCTCAACTCCAATATGGTATCAGAGCTCAGATCTGCAGTTATTTGTTCCTATTTTTTTTTAAATTTGCATTGGAAGCAGATCTGGGGTTTCAGGCATTTTTTTTGTGTGCTTAGGGTTAAGGTTTTTTTTTCTGAGCACTTTGGGCCTAAATGGACCTAACCATCATGCTCATAAGGCTCAAAAACCCTATAGTCATATAAAATTTGTCCATTTTTTACTCCTCAACATCTGGGTGATTTTTTTTCTCCCAACCAGGTCGCACGACCCTGGCACACAAATCGAGAAAAAAATTCAAAATTTTTTTTTTTGCCTTTTTACGACATGAAAGCCGGATTTTTTTTTTTTTGAAAATAAATCAAGAGGGCACCAAATTTTTGTTTTTTCGCACGCAGGAATCTGTAATGACAGTCAGGTCGTCGTACAATGACCGGCCTGCCAGTCCGACCCTCATGCAAGTCGCTGCCGACCCCCAGCCCCACCAGTAGCCCCTCCGACCCCTGTCGGCTACCCCTCGCCGCCCACTGCCTAGCCTGGCCCCCATCGCCGCCGCCCGCCCCCACCAGACCCGCCGTCGCAGCTCCGCCGGGAAGCGCTACTCCATCCGCCACTCAGCTCCGCTAGGAAGCACCACTCCGCCCGAGTTCACCACCTCGACCTAGCCCGCCACCTCCACCTCCGCCCTCTACCCTCTGGCCACCTCCTCCTCTCTCTAGTCCTTTTTGAGAGGGGGTTGGTTTTTTGGGTCTAGATTGCACTTCCGGAGTCGGATTTTGGCGAACGAATAGGCATCAGAAAGGTGATTCCGAGCCAGACCTCGTGTTGGTAGATTTTTTTCTTTAATCTTCTATTTGACTATATTTTTTACCAATAAAAGTCAGGCTTCTTTTTTGCACTTTCAGGGTCGTAGAATGGGCAAACGGACTCCGTTTTTCGAAAATGAATAGGCGTTGGAAAGCTCTCAGCATGCTCTATTAATATTTGTGATATTTTTTCTCATAATATTCATTAGGTACATGAGATATCAGTTTGAAATTTTTTTGCTTATGCACTACTTCCTTCTCATTCCTATGTACACTAGGGTTTGGGTTTCTCTATTGTGGGGGGGTGTTTTTTTCTCGCTTTCTATCATTTATATCAGAAATAAAGAACACCTACACTCTCAAAACAAACAAACCCTTTTACATCTTCTGTCTATTCTAAAAGATCACATAATAAAAAAAAAACCAACAAGCAGGTGCAGGTGCAGAGTTTTTTTGTTCTCATGGCAGATCCTTTAGTTGAGTTGTTGACTTCACACAACTATCACACCTGGAAGCCTCGCATCACAAGGCTTCTCAGGGCACGAGGGTTGTGGGCTTCTTTGGATGAGGTTCAGCCAGTACTGCAGTGTCCTTATGAGATTCTTATGCATAGGAACAAGCTGGATGAGGCCATGGGTTTGCTCTCTTTGCATGTCTCTGACAGTCTTCTATTTCACCTTGATGAGTTGCTTACTCCTCAGGATATGTGGTTGAAGTTTGATTCTCTCTTCAAGAGGGTCAATGAGATTCAGGCATTACAGATTGAGCTAGAGTTGATTTCTTTGTCACTTGATTCCTTTCCCACTATTGAGGATTTTTTGAACAAATTCAAGACTACTAGATCTGTTCTTCAGGGCTGTGGAAAGAACAAGACAGATACAGAGTGCATTCATTTGATTTTTCGAAGCTTCGGGGTCACTTTCAGTTTTTTGCCTCTGCTTTCTACTCCACCATGGATGGCTTGGGTGCTCGTTTCAACATGCCTACCTTTGATGTCTTTTGTGAGCAATTGTCTCATGAGCAGTCTCATCTTTCTCAACTGGATACGCTCTCAGGCTCTAAGAACAAAGCATTGGTTGCACAGTCCTCTAAGGAGAAGGAGAAACAAAAGTAGAAACCAAAGCCCAAGAAGAATTCTGCAGGCAATGAGTCTTCCTCCAAGCCACCTCCTAAAGACCTGATTCTAAACCTCCGTTTACTCCCAAGCAAGGGAAATCTTCACAGTTTGGTGAGTCTTCCTCCAAGACTAAGAAGAAATCAGGAGACACTTGCAGTTTTTGTGGCAAGGAAGGACATCTAGTTTCCAGGTGTTGGAAATGATTAGAGGCTTTAGAGGAAGTCGTGCAATAGCATCACATTTCCTCACCTCAAGCATCTTCTCCTTCCCCAAGGAAAGGTCATGCTCTCTCTTGCCTCTTGTGGTACTTCATAGATTGCAGTGGGTGACTCGGTTCAACTTTCAGTCTTGGGTTTAGGTTCTATTTCATTGGATGGGGGTACTCTGCAGGATGTTCTAGTTGTCCCTGACATCTCGATGAACCTCCTATCCATCTATCAGATTTGCCACTCTGGCTCTGGTAAGACAGTTGAATCTCACCACATGATGTGGTTATTCGGGATCTCCATGACTCTGATTTAGTTGATGCTACTGGGAGTGTTGACACTACATCTCGTCTGTACAGATTTGATGGATTTGAGCCCTCTAAGGGTGTAGGTTCTTCTCTTATAGCACATGCAGATTCTGTGGGTAAGCTTTGGCATGAGCGCTTGGGCCATGTCAATTAAAGATATCTTTAGCAGATGAGTACACAGGCATTGTTCTTGGGCTCCCATAGATTTTTTGCACTGATGGTGTTTGTCATGGTTGTGTTCTTGGCAAGCATCACAAAGATCCCTTTCTGAAGGAAAGAGCCTCTCATGCTTTGGCACCCTTGGAGTTGATTCACAGTGACCTCATGTCATTTCCCACTCCTTTTTTAGGGGCCAAGTATGTACTCACTTTCATTGATGACTTCTCCAGACGCACATGGGTTTACTTTCTTAAGTACAAGTCTGATGTCTTTAATTCCTTTCGAGTCTTCAAGACATTTGTAGAGAAGCAGTCTGGTTGTTCTATTCGACGGATACGTACAGATAATGGGGGGGAGTATGTGAATCAGGCTTTCAGAGATTTTTGCAATGAGCATGGTTTGCAGCATCAATTTGTTGTTCCCTACACCCCTCAATAGAATGGTGTCGCTGAACGCAAGAACAAAACTTTATGGGAGATGGCGAATTGTATGATTCAGTCCAGGTCCATGGATTCGTCTTTTTGGGCTGAGGAAGTCAATTGTGCCAACTATTTTTAGAATCGGATGCCTCACAAGGCTATTCGACATATGACTCCTAAGGAGTCTTGGTCTCATGACAAGCCTGATGTTTCCTTTTTTAGAGTGTTTGGCAGTGAGGCATGGGCTTTTATTCCTGATGCTCAGAGGCAAGCCATGGAGCGAAAGAGATGACCACTCATTTTTGTTGGCTACTGTGAGGATGTTAAGGCGTATAGGTTGTTTGATCCTTATTCCAGAGAGGTCTTGTTTCGACGGGATATTCAGTTTGATGAGCGCCTTCCCACAATGGATACCCCAACTCCAGTGTCTACTCCTCTCCCTCCTCCGACCACTGCACCCCTTCAAGATTTTTTTGAGGATGATTCTAATGATGGTGTTGATGATCCATCATCCCCACCTCCACCCGCTCCACCTCAGATGCCCAAGTGGGCTTGCCTTATTGTTGAGGCGGCAGGTCCTATGGCCGGTGATCCTTCAGATACTCGTCGCACTCGTTCTCATACTGTGGGTTCGAGTCTTTTGAGTCATGCTATTTCAGATGATCCTCAGAAGTTTTCAGAGGCAACAGGTCACCCTGAGTGGGATTGTGCTATGGAGGAAGAGTATTCTTCTTTGATGAGGAATCATACTTGGGATCTTTGTCCTCTTCCTAAGGGCAGAAAGATGGTTAGGTGCCACTAGTTGTATCGCACCAAGTATGTTGTTGATGGTTCTATTGATAAGTACAAAGTACATCTTGTTGCGAAGGGGTTTTCACAAGTTGAGGGTATTGATTACTCCGAGGCATTTGCCCCTATCACCAAGATGAATTCCATTCGCTTTGTACTATCTCTTGCAGCTTCTCGGAGTTGGCTTGTTTTTCAGATGGATGTGAAGAGTGCCTTCTTGCATGGGGATCTACAGGAGGAAATCTACATGGAGCAGCCTCAAGGATTTGTGCAGGATATTTCTTTGGTTTGCAGACTTCAACATTCATTGTATGGTCTCAAACAGGCCCCTCAGGCTTGGTATGAGAAGATGGATGCTTTCTTGCTCTCCATTGGATTCTCCTACAGTCATTCTGATCACACAATGTACATTCAGCTTCTTGAGGGTGACATCTAGATTCTTGTGCTATATGTTGATGATCTTCTCATCATGGGTAGCTCATCCTCTATGATTCAGCATATTTAGCGTGCCTTGATGGACCAGTTTGAGATGACAAATCTCGGTCTTTTGCACTATTTTCTTGGTCTTCAGGTGGTTCAGTCTTCTGATGGGATCTACCTCTACCAGAAAAAGTATGCTCTTGACATGCTTCAGTGCTTCGGCATGCTTGATTGCAAGTCTTCTCCCACTCCATTTCAGTCAAGGGCTGGTTTGACCATCGCTTGTCCCACTCCTTTGGTAGATTCTACACTTTACAGGCAGTTGGTTGGCAGTTTGTTGTACCTGACTCACACCCATCCTGATATTTCCTTTGCGGTTGGTCTTGTCTCTCGATTCTCCCATGATCCTCATGAGAGTCATTGGCAAGCTACCAAATGTATTTTGAAGTACATTCAGGGCACTAGTTCTCATGGCATTCACTACACATCAGGGGAACCTCACATTGTTGGCTACATTGACTCAGATTGGACTGGTAATGTCACTGATCGGAAGTCTACTTTTGGCTTTGTTTTCTGTCTTGGCCCTGGTCCTATCACATGGTCTTGCAAAAAGCAAACTACTCATACATTATCATCTACAGAGGCTGAGTACTGAGCTACTATGCTCGCTAGTCAAGAGATCTTATGGATTCGATAGTTGATGACTGAGTTTGGTTTTCCTCCTGATAGTCCCACTGTTCTTTGGTGTGACAATGAGAGTGCTATTCATATTTTTCACAACCCAGTAGAGCATTAGCAGATGAAACACATTGAGCTTCACATGCATTTCATCTGTTAGTTGATTCAGGATGGTGTTCTCATTCTGGAGTACATTCCCACTTCCGAGCAGGTTGCAGACATCTTCATGAAACCTTTTGCATCGCTGTGCTATCTTTAGTTGTGCTCTATGCTTGGGGTGAAGGAAGTTGTCCTTGGGGGGTCTTGATGAGGCCTTCCTTCCTTCTTCTTCTTTCAGCATGTTTTTTTATCTCTTTTTGGAGAGGAGTTTTTTCCGACTGGGTTTTCTCCTTTGTCTCCCTGTCATAGAGATTTCATTGTATTTGAGTACCTGATCAAGCCTTGTTGTTGGGACCCATCTTTCATGCTTTCAGTAGTTGTTCTAGGTTTTAGCTTCTCCCTAAGTCTAGCTTAAGGGGGGTGTTAGAGTAATTGGGTCTTTACTTGATTAATTAAACAATATTTGTTTAATTCTTTAAGTTCCAATTATCTTTTTACACTTAAGCTAACATTAGGTGCATATTAATTAATTATTTTATTAATTATTATGTGCAAGCCTAGGGTTTTCCCTTTTTAGGGTTTATTGACCTATTAGAGGTTAATTTTTCTTTTCATTGTATTATCTTTTTCACAATTTTTTTTGCTGAATTGGAGCTCTCATCTTTTGAGAAAATTTTTCCTGTGTTTTGTGTGTTCTTCAGATTATTGCTTCCTTGCTTCTCCTTGTAATTGGTTATTTAGCTTACAGAAGTTCTTCAGGCTACTGTGGTGTTGTATTTCTCAACTCCAATAAATAGAACCAAGCTTGATGCTAAATCTAAAAAAATTACCTTCATTGGATATGGAATAGATAACTTTTGTTATCGATTATGGGACTCTGAAAAATAAAAAAATAATTAAAAGTAGACATGTTATATTCAATGAGAAGGTCATGTATAAAGAACAAATGCAGGAAAAGAAGCATGAACAAGTCAAAAAGAAATATGTGGTCTTGGATGAGATTCCTGAAAATAAAATGCCATTGGTACCTAATGCTCAACAACAACAAAATATCCCACAAACTCCCGCAAGTGTTAGACGTTCTACAAGGTTCAATAGATCTCCTGAAATATTTCCTCGTTCTTTGTATTGGATTTTATTAACTAATTCTAGTGATCCAGAAGGATATGAAGAAGTAATGCAGGTGGATGCCAAACATCAATGGGAGCTAGGCATAAAAGAGGAAATGGATTTCTTGATGCAAAATTGGACTTGGGACTTAGTACCATTACCTATAAAAAATGAGCCTTGCTAAATAAATGGGTTTATAGGATGAAGGAGGAGGATAGAGGACAAAAATGATATAAGGCCAAACTCATGGTAAAAGGTTTTGCACAAAAAAAAGGGTATATATTATAATGAGATATTTTCTCTAGTTGTAAAAATGACTTCCATTACGATTGTTCAAGTCTTGTGGCTACAAAAGATTTGCATCTTGAACAAGTAGATGTTAAAACAACTTTTCTCCATGGGGATTCGGAGGAGAAAATATACATGCAACAACCATAGGGATATGAGATCAAAGGTAAGGAGGAGTTAGTGTATAGGTTGAAGAAGAGTTTGTATGGCCTAAAGCAAGCACCCTAGCAATGGTATTTTAAATTTGATAGTTGTATGGCTGAACAAGGTTACCACATATGTCATTTTGATTATTGTGTTTATTTTAAGAGATTGGATAATGACAGTTATATTATCCTGTTACTTTATGTTGATGGCATGCTTGTTGTTGGGTCTAGCATGCAACATATAAATGAACTTAAACAAAAATTAGCAAAGTCATTTGCTATGAAGGATTTGGGTACAGCTAAGAAAATTCTTGCTATGAGAATTTCACAAGACAGGACAAATGAAACATTAACTTTGTCCCAAAGTGAGTATATAAAGAAGGTGCTGAAAATATTTAACATGCAAAATGCAAAAGCAGTTGATATACCTTTGGCAAAAGTAGTCGTATGTATGCGATGGTATGTACACGACCATATATTGCACATGCAATGGGAATTGTGAGCAAGTATATGAGCAATCCGAGAATGGAACATTGGAATGCTCTCATATGGATTCTCAGTTATTTAAGAGGTACTACCAAGACATTATGTTTCAAAGGATCGAACTCTTTTCTACGAGGATATGTTGACTTTGATCTGGCAAGTGATATTGATACAAAGAGGAGTAGTACAATGTATGTCTTTACTATAGGGGGAACTGTAGTTAGTTGAATTTCTAGACTGCAAAAGGTTGTTACACTTACAATCACTGAAGCTGAGTATGTGGCTACTATTGAAGCTAGCAAGGAGATGATTTGGTTACAACATTTTTTGGAGGAGTTTGGAAAGATGTAGGACAACTGATTGTATACTGATAGATAGAGTGTCATTCATCTTACAAATTATTCTACTGTTCATTCGAGGACAAAACACATTCAACTCAAGTACCACTTCATACAATCTGTTTTGGAGGATGGCCAATTACAACTTGAAAAGATTCACACAAGTGACAATCCTGCAAACATGTTCACGAAGGCAGTCACATGGGAGAAGTTGATTTCCTCATCGGTTTCTATTCGCCTTCTTGACTAAAAATAATTGAATTAACAAACAATCAAGTCTAGGTGTTTTATCCAGTGGGAGTTTCAAGTGCAACAATGTCATCCAAGATCAGTCTCCAAGTGGGAGATTGTTGGTTTTTGGTGACTGGTCATTCAAGTATTATACACTCGTAATGTATCCTTACAGGTGTTTGGGGTTGGGCTAGGCTCCGAGTGGGGGTTTAGGGGTGTAGCCCCTGAGAAAAAATATTGGTGTTTTTTATTGAAAAAATTGACATTTGAAAAACCCTAAAAAGTCGACTTTGTAGGTTGCCTAAAAATTGCATGTTATAAGCAGTTGGAATGAAAAAGGGCATTATAATGGTGTTGTACTGTTTTACTAGATAATAAGAAAAGATGGGACGATTGAATTCTATGGATGTAGCCCATCTTGGGTGAACCACGTTAAATCTCTATGTTATTTGTGTTGTTTATTATTCTTCATCTTTTGTGTATTGGAATTTGCATATAATTGTTTATTCGTATTTGCTATGGATCTACCAAAAACCCTAATAGACTATACTAGGAGTTCTTTCTCTATAGTGAATATGAATTCCATTCGCTTGACTTTCACCATTGCTATACATCATGGATGGGTTGTACATCAAATGGATGTGAAGAATAAATTTTTAAATAAAGATATTCAACAAGAGATTTACATTTAGTATCCATAGGGAACCTTATTTGAGGGATATTCTTTGGTTTATCAATTGAGAAAGTCTATTTATAGCCTCAAATAAGCCCATATCAAATTTGGTATGCCAAGATGGACTCTATTGTTCTCTTAGTTAGACTCTTGAGATGCCACTCAAATTTGGATGTCTACATTTTAGGACAGGATTTTATTCTCATTTAATTTTATTTTTATGACTCATGGGTCTCTTGTTATACTTTATTGGGATTGATATTGCTCAATTATCTCTATAATAACTCTTGCTCAACCCAAGTATGCTCTCAATATCTTAACACATTTCTACATGGTTGATTGTAAGCTTGAATTGAATTGAATTTCTTTCTATTAGGACTTGATCTTGAGGCTAAGTTTTCCACTCCACTTGATGCCACATTTTTTGTTAGCTTGTAAATAGCCTTACTTATCTCACTCACACTTACCTAAACATATAACTTAAAATCGGTATGCTTTAACACTATATATAGGAACCACATTAGCTTTACTAGAAAGATGTCAAATGTATCTTGTATTATATCTAGGGCATTCACAACTATAGTATTCACTATTTAGTAGGTACATGCTTAGATTTGGTCAAGTATATAGTCTATGATTGATTTTACAACCTTGATTAGTATAACTACACATCTAGCTATAACTTTCACTTCAACTCTAGCCCCATTCATCAGAAAATAAAGAATTAGTATGCTATTGGTCTTTCTTTGATTGAGGTTGAGTATTAAGAGGAAATGTATGCCCTCACTAAGGCTTTTAGGATTCAAAATATCCTTATTGATTTTGGCATTCCTTTTTAGAGGAAGTTAGTCATTTTTCTATGATAACAAACATGCCATTTAGAACTTGAATAACTTGGTTCGTCGTCAATGAACCAAACACATCATGATACATGTGTACTACATCAAGTAGTTATAGGAGTATGTCATCGATTGCACAATATTATCTTACAATAGAGTGGATCAGAGTATCTTCACCATAACCTTCACTAAGAGAAAGTACCACCCTTTGCAATCTCTATTGGGGGGTGCAAGACATTTCTTTTGGTGACCAGTCACTTAAATCTTCTCTCTTTATCCTCTCATGTGGGAGATTTTTCTCTGTAGGTTTTCTCTTCTTTTTTTGAGGGATGCTTTTGTACATGGGTACCTTACATGTATATTGTCCATCATTACATATAAACCTAAGCCATACTTATGGGGTGTGTTGGTGCATTATTTTAGTGTCTTGCATTTATTTTATTTACTTTGTTGCATGCTATGTAACTAGAAAAGTTTAAACATGCTTAGGTAGGCTATAATTTTGCTTCATATGACTTGTACTTCTTTACTTGATATATATGTTGTGCATACATATGAATTTGGGTTCCAAATGTGGCATTGGCCATCCTAGTCCAATCAAAAGGGAACCATCAAAAGAGGAAAAAACATGTCAGGGCCCCAAACATAGGACCTACTCTCAAAATTTGAGTTTGATGATGCTTAAGTTGTAGGCTTAACAATAAAATTATAGAGTAGCATAAAGAACAAATGGACTTAAAATGATTTAGGGAAAACCACACTAAAGTGGGTGTCAAGTAGAGTGCAAAATTGTTAAGGTATAAAATTTATGGCACAACACTAATCATCCAACATTATAAAAAATAGTTTACTCAAGGTGACTGACCATGATGGTTCTATAATAATTCAAATTTTGTGAGTTTCTTGATTTAAGTAGGGGATGTAATACTATGGGTTATGCATCTAGGTGAGAATCCATGAGACGCAACCATGTTAAAAAGCTTAGTAGTATGTGTATCTTGGAGAGTGAGATTATATTAATGAAATTCTTCTTTTAGATTCTCTAAAATTCAATTCCTTTCCCAACAAGAGTTTGAAGATAATTTACATAGTGTCATATGATGTGTGAAAAAAGACTTATCTTGCAACACATTGTTTGTTGAACTTCAAACATGATTCTAGATAAATTTTGTTAAGAGGAAAAGTAAATTTGGACCAAGTTTATTTAAATTTGGATAACATATGAAGATTTATTGGGTTATATTTTTTTCCAAAATAGTTACGCATTGAACATGAACATGTTGAGTACTTCTCTTCCTTTGTTATTTAGATATAACACTCTTTTTTCCTAGCAAATGACAATAATTTTTTTTAATATAGTTGTTAATGTAAGGGTGCTGGTGAATGATGTGAGTTGTAAGTCTATGAAGTGATCGACAGTTATTATCAAACCAAACATAATGAGGGTAGTCTCCAAGTGAGACTATCATAATTATTATGAATATTTAATGAGGGAAGGATTAAAGGTTGCATCCATATATGCTAGAGAGAAATTCAACTTTCTCAATTGGGTTGTAAATAAAAATTATATAGATATAAAATTGACTTCCAAATTTTAATACATATATCATCAAAATTATATAAATACAAGATTAATTGCATATTATAAGTGTTCAAAGTAAGTACAAATAGATGAATAGTGAGAATAACAAAGTAGTCTCATGTGTTCACTAAACTAAATTTGCTAAAAAAATTTTTAGCAATATAGGTTACCCTGATTGAAAAGTTCCCCTATAATGATTGAGTTGTTATAGTTTACTGATTACAATTTAACCCATAGAAAAAAAAGGCTAATCTTAACATACAAAACCATATTTGAATATATAGAACAAGTCTTACTCTCTACTTTCTAGAATGAGAGTGCCACCTAATTACAAGTGTTACGACGAATTGACATTTTTGGTCTACTTGTGTCTCGAAAGGGCGACCATGGATGACACGTGGGTGTCTACTTGGCCAACACGGCCGTCAAGTTGAGTATCAGTTGTCTTCTCCATTTCTCTCAAAGCGTTCAAAGTTTACGCGTGGGCTGTTGCAACGTAAGTAATGACGTGCTCTTCACTAAAGAACGTGGGCCCCCGCCAAGCCAACTTTAGCAGGACTCGGACATGTATCCCTATCAAGATTCTTTTTATTTATTTATATTTACATCATTTACATTTATTCTTATATATATGTCATTTTCTTATTTTTAGTTTTATATATTTATTTATTGTCTGGAAATTAGTCAAAATTATGTTTGTACGTATTTCAAATTTGACTTAGTTCAATCTCAAAGCATACAAAAAGAGACCTAAACTTCATATTACCTTTTTAGTACATATTTATGTAACATGTTGCTATATCGTATTATTTAAAGTCATTCAATGTGTACTTAATTTCATGTTTGAAAACACCATTCAATGTGTACTTAATTTCATGTTTGAAAACAATTAGAACACAGTTCAATTTCTAAAAGGATGAATAATCAAATTTGTTCATCATATAGTAGATCGTATATATGATGAATGTTGTCTTTGATATTGCTTAATGTTGTTAATTTGACATGTCATGGGATTGGTCAACTCAACAATACTCATGATTGAATTGCAAATATTTCAAAGATGAAATAGAACTTGATATAGTTATTAGATTGAGAGCATAAGTGTGTGCATAAAGGAAAATCAATTCAACAACATTTCTACATTATTGATTCTAGAGATAAGTACCTTTAATCATTTCGTTTAACTATCACATTTATTTTAGTTCAATTATCAATCCCATTATCTTGTTTAATTTTTGTTTAATTGATTGCATTTATTTTATTAAACTAGATTACTTATGAAGAATGGTTTTGTCCATTATAAGATTAAAAAACAATAAGTTGATTTGTACAATCTAAAAAACTTAAATGCAAACTATCAAAATTTATAGCAAAATAATTACTAGATTATTAAGTACATGTGATCTCACCTAAAAAAGGAGGTGACCTTATCTTTCCCAATAGAGAGTTAACACTTTCCTTCTCTCAAATAAGGAACTCTCATATCAGTTTTAGATAGATGGCAGGGGTGGTTCTTGATCCTTCAAGTAGCGAAGTTCCTGTCGGGAGTTTTTGCTTGGGTTTGGGCATTCAGTCTTGTGTTGTTGCTTGCAGTAGGGGCAATGCTTTCATGCAGAAACTTGTGAGTTCGCTAGAGGTAGTTTGACAAGATTAAGGTAAGACTGATATAGATTTGCTATTTGCACCATAGATCCATCATATTATTGATCTATGGGCTATAAGGGAGATCTTTTGTTCATCCCTCAAGGAGTAATGCAACACAACACTATGGACGCCTGTTGAGCTAGACCTGGACGAGTCACTTCTCTCTATATGATAGATCGGAATTCTAAACGTCATTGAAATATAAGAAACAAATGTTATTTATGTGTTTTGGCCTTTCCAAAAGATATCCAAAAATAGAGGTTCCACAAATGCTTGGAAGCAAAAAACAATTGTCTAGAATTGTCTAGTATGTGCATGTGAAAGAAATCCATGGAGTTGCCAAATTAGAGAGCCACATTGGCATATGATAAAATGTTGAAATTGACTAACAAAGCAGAAAATATTTCAATTTAAAAACATAAATCATGGTGGGTTGTATATGTCAAAAGAACAAAGCATAAAACAACTTCTGATAGCTTTAATTTCACTACAAAATAAAGTGATAGAATTAAAAAACAAAACCGAGCAAGAAATGATTGATTGCTTAGACAAAACAGTGCAATACAGAGGCAAAAGAAGAATATGATAATTGATTTACATGGAATTTAAATTGAAAGAACTCGTCCTAAACATTGTTTGTCAATTAAATGTGTACAAAACTAGTACAGTGGTAACAAATTGTTTAATTTCATTTTCGTTTTCTCATTCAATTTGTTTATAGAATTTTGTGGTTGTTCTAAGCTTCTCTGTGGGCTTTCTAGTCTTTTTTATTGTGTTTTTGTGACTATTTTGAATTCCTGCATTCAAAGACCTACAAAATGTAACCGAACATGTATCATTATTATGTACAAAACCATTTATGCAAAATGTGGGAGCACAAACAATAACCACAAAGTAATACTAACATTATATGCCAAAAGAGCATGAAGTCATTATAGGTTTCTACAACAAAATAGTGAAATGTATAAATGATATATGTAATAGAGTCAAAATTCAAGGGATCTATGAAACTATAAATGTAGTGATCATTTATGTAAAGAAATTAAAGAAAGCAAAATGATAACCAAACATTATTTTCTAACAAGGACTGTAATAGTCTAAAGTGTAATGTGAAAGCGAAAACAAAACAATATTGTGATAATTGCAAACTGGGAGAACATTGATATGTAAACAATGAATTTGTTGAGGAGGCTTTAGAAACCTTCATGAAAATCGAATTGGCAGGTGTGAAACTGAATTTTTTGCTAGCCTCCTCCCTGCTTGTGCCAAAATGGCAGCTTTGCAACAAGGCATATACATCTATCAAAGCTTAATGGTGGGGATATTTTTGTCAGACATTATCATTGGAAATGAGCTAGACATCTATAAAAAATGGGTAGCTGAGTTGTTTGAAAGTATGCATCAAAGACATGTACCTGAACTGTGTGACTTATTCGATAAGATTTTCAATACAAAAAATGTTTGATTTTCAATACAAAAACTATTGGATGGGTTGGTGTCAATGACCTGATTGGTCATGTTGTGAATTCTAGAAATCACCATGGTTAGATTCATGCCTGGTACAAATGCTACGTTAGAAGAATCAAAAGAGAGGAAGCATTTTACAGTTGTGAGACAATTAAATGGATCATGAATGCTATGTTATATGTTGATGATGTAGAATTACTTAGCAGAAAATTAAATTTCAGAGCACATCTCTAACAAAAGTAACCAAATAAAGATCTAGAAAGGATTCATTTTCAATGGTTTGCATGAACTGTGAGCCCAACTATCACCCAGGTTTTTCCAAGTCAAATTTCTTGGGTTTAATCTACTTTTAGGCTAAAATAGGCCCCAATGGTCATGAAATTATAAATGTTTATTTGGAAGAGATTAAATGATTATCAAAGGAGATAAATAAAAAAATCAAATCAAGAAAGCTTTTGTTTTAAAACTAGTAAAAGAGAAAGTTAAAGGTGCAAATAAAATCCTTGTCCCACGTTGAAATAAGTCAAGAAACTCATGCCTTGCATTGGAGGGAAAATAGGGAAGAAAGAAAGGAAGAGTTGCCACGATGAGATTAGGGCTTTCTTGTTTGCATGCATACCCTTCTACGCCTATTACTCTGCATCAAGAACTCCTCAAAGGGTAGTGATCAATGGCATGAAAAGGAGAACACGTACAAATGACATTTTCAAAGCTTCCCACTGCAGTTTCAGGGCAGTCAAGGAGTAGTTTCAGAGGTTTGGATGTGAAATCTGTGCCATAGCAGTGGACATCATGGGACAAAGCTCTCTTTGGATCCATAAATGTATCATGCATGCTATCTTTCAAGAGATAGTAAAAAAAGAGAGGAGCATCCAAGTAGTAGTTAAGGAGGCAAGTGAAATAGCTATCTTTCAAGAGATAGTAAAAAAAGAGAGGAGCATCCAAGTAGTAGTTAAGGAGGCAAGTGAAATAGCTACAGGTTTGAGGGAAGTAAGCTCTCAAAACACCCTTCTAAAATTGAGAAAAGCAGCTATGTGAATCTTGTGGAAGACATGGCTAGCCTTCTTGATACTTTGAGAATTAAACAAGTAATTTAAAATTAAAACATTGCATCTTTCCTAAGGGTTGTTGTGAATCATCCCTCCATGATGATGTTAGATATGCACACGCCATGAAAAATTTTTCATTTTAAATCAAACATTTAAACAAAGCTTGGACACCTAGAGAAAGACTCAACTAGCATAGATATAGTTTGAGAGGATCAAGTAAATTGCAAACCACAACAATTAAACAAAAGTTGGAGAACATCCACAGAAAATCTACACTCATAGAAACAATCATCTAAATCAGTTATGTTTAGATTCATTTTGATAGGTTCTGTCAGTTAATTTCTTTGGATCCTATGAACTAGATTCATACAACTCTCAAATTTATTCAAAATTCCTATTTTGTAACATTTTAAAATTGTTTACAAAATGATTATACGTGTCTCATTAAAATAATGTTGACTAAAAATGTACCTAATTACTTTGTATCCAACAAATATATCTAGATCAATGTTGGCTTAAAGAGATTTTGAAATCTTTTCTTTTCTTCATTCCAAAGAAGGATAGTTTTTGACAAATTTTATATACAAGACCATTATGAAATGATAGTTAGGGTATGTATTGTGACTACTAATGAATCATCAGAATTAGATTCATAGAACTCTAAGACATAGCTCAAAACCCACTTTCTATAATACTTCAACATTGTTGGAAAATGGATTAAAAAATCTCACCAAGACAATATTGTCTCAAAAATGCATATGATTGCTAGAAATAGGAGATAACTGGAAAAATTCAATTTTGAACTCAATCTGAACACCCAACTAACACCTATTATAAATTATGTTTGTGGGCAAAGACAACCCCTGTTTTGTGCATGGCTCTAAGCAATAAGGTAGATGTCGGGGAATCTGTGTTGAAGTTATACATTGTGAATATTGAAAAAATAAAAAATCTCTATATTCATGTGAATTTGGAAGGAAAAGTTACAAAGCTACTTAATGAGATTCTGAGATTCTGAAAGCACGACAATCAAAATAGGAACACCAAGAATTGTTGACTAAATTGAGGCAAGGAAAAATTGGGATGAAGGATAAGCTAAAACAATCAATGATATTAGAATGCAAAGGTGACTGAACAGAAGCAGCCATGGAATTCTTATAAGGAGAAGTTGGAAGTCAAAGTTGGAGGCAGCAAAGTGAGCTCAATAAAACAAGACTATTGAGATTGAAACTTGAAGAAGTGTTCTTCAACTTAAGACATTAAAAATAGAATTAAAAGGCCAGTTGAAAGAGTTGAAGAATAGGAATGAGAAATAACATGCAAACATGACAAAAAAAAAAAATATTCCTTTTGGGATGCTTGTAAGGTGAATTTGGAAGAACGGTTGTAAAGCTAAAAAAAACTTAATGAAACCAAGATTCTAGCCCACAATAATCAAGTCTAATGCAATGAAATAAGTAGAGAAAGAAAAGAGTTGGAATTTTTTTTTTATCAATTCATTGTTGAACCAACAGAGTAATCTTCTGAATCAATAGAAAGTGTGGTTTAAGATTGTTTAAATTTATTTTGTTAGGTGTTTGTTGTAGCCAAGGATTTTGGAGCAATTTTTTTGATACCATCTGGACCTTCTCTACCCAATTATAATTAGTGGTAAATTGTTGCATTAGGCATACGCTACACGAGGGTTGGTAACTCAATCACCCAGGAACTAGACACTGTCACGTAATAGAAACAAAGGCCCGAAAGAATTTCATGATTTAGGAAATTGGATACCTTTTACCATATGCCCTATAATCTATTGTTTGATAACTATCATCAATTATGTTTTTCATTAGCCCTGATTCATATTAATGTGTACTTGTTCGAGAGAGCATGATAGTTTGCATTTATTTTATTAAACTAGATTACTTATGAAGAATGGTTTTGTCCATTATAAGATTAAAAAACAATAAGTTGATTTGTACAATCTAAAAAACTTAAATGCAAACTATCAAAATTTATAGCAAAATAATTACTAGATTATTAAGTACATGTGATCTCACCTAAAAAAGGAGGTGACCTTATCTTTCCCAATAGAGAGTTAACACTTTCCTTCTCTCAAATAAGGAACTCTCATATCAGTTTTAGATAGATGGCAGGGGTGGTTCTTGATCCTTCAAGTAGCGAAGTTCCTGTCGGGAGTTTTTGCTTGGGTTTGGGCATTCAGTCTTGTGTTGTTGCTTGCAGTAGGGGCAATGCTTTCATGCAGAAACTTGTGAGTTCGCTAGAGGTAGTTTGACAAGATTAAGGTAAGACTGATATAGATTTGCTATTTGCACCATAGATCCATCATATTATTGATCTATGGGCTATAAGGGAGATCTTTTGTTCATCCCTCAAGGAGCAATGCAACACAACACTATGGACGCCTATTGAGCTAGACCTGGACGAGTCACTTCTCTCTATATGATAGATCGGAATTCTAAACGTCATTGAAATATAAGAAACAAATGTTATTTATGTGTTTTGGCCTTTCCAAAAGATATCCAAAAATAGAGGTTCCACAAATGCTTGGAAGCAAAAAACAATTGTCTAGAATTGTCTAGTATGTGCATGTGAAAGAAATCCATGGAGTTGCCAAATTAGAGAGCCACATTGGCATATGATAAAATGTTGAAATTGACTAACAAAGCAGAAAATATTTCAATTTAAAAACATAAATCATGGTGGGTTGTATATGTCAAAAGAACAAAGCATAAAACAACTTCTGATAGCTTTAATTTCACTACAAAATAAAGTGATAGAATTAAAAAACAAAACCGAGCAAGAAATGATTGATTGCTTAGACAAAACAGTGCAATACAGAGGCAAAAGAAGAATATGATAATTGATTTACATGGAATTTAAATTGAAAGAACTCGTCCTAAACATTGTTTGTCAATTAAATGTGTACAAAACTAGTACAGTGGTAACAAATTGTTTAATTTCATTTTCGTTTTCTCATTCAATTTGTTTATAGAATTTTGTGGTTGTTCTAAGCTTCTCTGTGGGCTTTCTAGTCTTTTTTATTGTGTTTTTGTGACTATTTTGAATTCCTGCATTCAAAGACCTACAAAATGTAACCGAACATGTATCATTATTATGTACAAAACCATTTATGCAAAATGTGGGAGCACAAACAATAACCACAAAGTAATACTAACATTATATACCAAAAGAGCATGAAGTCATTATAGGTTTCTACAACAAAATAGTGAAATGTATAAATGATATATGTAATAGAGTCAAAATTCAAGGGATCTATGAAACTATAAATGTAGTGATCATTTATGTAAAGAAATTAAAGAAAGCAAAATGATAACCAAACATTATTTTCTAACAAGGACTGTAATAGTCTAAAGTGTAATGTGAAAGCGAAAACAAAACAATATTGTGATAATTGCAAACTGGGAGAACATTGATATGTAAACAATGAATTTGTTGAGGAGGCTTTAGAAACCTTCATGAAAATCGAATTGGCAGGTGTGAAACTGAATTTTTTGCTAGCCTCCTCCCTGCTTGTGCCAAAATGGCAGCTTTGCAACAAGGCATATACATCTATCAAAGCTTAATGGTGGGGATATTTTTGTCAGACATTATCATTGGAAATGAGCTAGACATCTATAAAAAATGGGTAGCTGAGTTGTTTGAAAGTATGCATCAAAGACATGTACCTGAACTGTGTGACTTATTCGATAAGATTTTCAATACAAAAAATGTTTGATTTTCAATACAAAAACTATTGGATGGGTTGGTGTCAATGACCTGATTGGTCATGTTGTGAATTCTAGAAATCACCATGGTTAGATTCATGCCTGGTACAAATGCTACGTTAGAAGAATCAAAAGAGAGGAAGCATTTTACAGTTGTGAGACAATTAAATGGATCATGAATGCTATGTTATATGTTGATGATGTAGAATTACTTAGCAGAAAATTAAATTTCAGAGCACATCTCTAACAAAAGTAACCAAATAAAGATCTAGAAAGGATTCATTTTCAATGGTTTGCATGAACTGTGAGCCCAACTATCACCCAGGTTTTTCCAAGTCAAATTTCTTGGGTTTAATCTACTTTTAGGCTAAAATAGGCCCCAATGGTCATGAAATTATAAATGTTTATTTGGAAGAGATTAAATGATTATCAAAGGAGATAAATAAAAAAATCAAATCAAGAAAGCTTTTGTTTTAAAACTAGTAAAAGAGAAAGTTAAAGGTGCAAATAAAATCCTTGTCCCACGTTGAAATAAGTCAAGAAACTCATGCCTTGCATTGGAGGGAAAATAGGGAAGAAAGAAAGGAAGAGTTGCCACGATGAGATTAGGGCTTTCTTGTTTGCATGCATACCCTTCTACGCCTATTACTCTGCATCAAGAACTCCTCAAAGGGTAGTGATCAATGGCATGAAAAGGAGAACACGTACAAATGACATTTTCAAAGCTTCCCACTGCAGTTTCAGGGCAGTCAAGGAGTAGTTTCAGAGGTTTGGATGTGAAATCTGTGCCATAGCAGTGGACATCATGGGACAAAGCTCTCTTTGGATCCATAAATGTATCATGCATGCTATCTTTCAAGAGATAGTAAAAAAAGAGAGGAGCATCCAAGTAGTAGTTAAGGAGGCAAGTGAAATAGCTATCTTTCAAGAGATAGTAAAAAAAGAGAGGAGCATCCAAAGTAGTTAAGGAGGCAAGTGAAATAGCTACAGGTTTGAGGGAAGTAAGCTCTCAAAACACCCTTCTAAAATTGAGAAAAGCAGCTATGTGAATCTTGTGGAAGACATGGCTAGCCTTCTTGATACTTTGAGAATTAAACAAGTAATTTAAAATTAAAACATTGCATCTTTCCTAAGGGTTGTTGTGAATCATCCCTCCATGATGATGTTAGATATGCACACGCCATGAAAAATTTTTCATTTTAAATCAAACATTTAAACAAAGCTTGGACACCTAGAGAAAGACTCAACTAGCATAGATATAGTTTGAGAGGATCAAGTAAATTGCAAACCACAACAATTAAACAAAAGTTGGAGAACATCCACAGAAAATCTACACTCATAGAAACAATCATCTAAATCAGTTATGTTTAGATTCATTTTGATAGGTTCTGTCAGTTAATTTCTTTGGATCCTATGAACTAGATTCATACAACTCTCAAATTTATTCAAAATTCCTATTTTGTAACATTTTAAAATTGTTTACAAAATGATTATACGTGTCTCATTAAAATAATGTTGACTAAAAATGTACCTAATTACTTTGTATCCAACAAATATATCTAGATCAATGTTGGCTTAAAGAGATTTTGAAATCTTATCTTTTCTTCATTCCAAAGAAGGATAGTTTTTGACAAATTTTATATACAAGACCATTATGAAATGATAGTTAGGGTATGTATTGTGACTACTAATGAATCATCAGAATTAGATTCATAGAACTCTAAGACATAGCTCAAAACCCACTTTCTATAATACTTCAACATTGTTGGAAAATGGATTAAAAAATCTCACCAAGGCAATATTGTCTCAAAAATGCATATGATTGCTAGAAATAGGAGATAACTGGAAAAATTCAATTTTGAACTCAATCTGAACACCCAACTAACACCTATTATAAATTATGTTTGTGGGCAAAGACAACCCCTGTTTTGTGCATGGCTCTAAGCAATAAGGTAGATGTCGGGGAATCTGTGTTGAAGTTATACATTGTGAATATTGAAAAAATAAAAAATCTCTATATTCATGTGAATTTGGAAGGAAAAGTTACAAAGCTACTTAATGAGATTCTGAGATTCTGAAAGCACGACAATCAAAATAGGAACACCAAGAATTGTTGACTAAATTGAGGCAAGGAAAAATTGGGATGAAGGATAAGCTAAAACAATCAATGATATTAGAATGCAAAGGTGACTGAACAGAAGCAGCCATGGAATTCTTATAAGGAGAAGTTGGAAGTCAAAGTTGGAGGCAGCAAAGTGAGCTCAATAAAACAAGACTATTGAGATTGAAACTTGAAGAAGTGTTCTTCAACTTAAGACATTAAAAATAGAATTAAAAGGCCAGTTGAAAGAGTTGAAGAATAGGAATGAGAAATAACATGCAAAAATGACAAAAAAAAAAAAAATATTCCTTTTGGGATGCTTGTAAGGTGAATTTGGAAGAACGGTTGTAAAGCTAAAAAAAACTTAATGAAACCAAGATTCTAGCCCACAATAATCAAGTCTAATGCAATGAAATAAGTAGAGAAAGAAAAGAGTTGGAATTTTTTTTTTATCAAGTCATTGTTGAACCAACAGAGTAATCTTCTGAATCAATAGAAAGTGTGGTTTAAGATTGTTTAAATTTATTTTGTTAGGTGTTTGTTGTAGCCAAGGATTTTGGAGCAATTTTTTTGATACCATCTGGACCTTCTCTACCCAATTATAATTAGTGGTAAATTGTTGCATTAGGCATACGCTACACGAGGGTTGGTAACTCAATCACCCAGGAACTAGACACTGTCACGTAATAGAAACAAAGGCCCGAAAGAATTTCATGATTTAGGAAATTGGATACCTTTTACCATATGCCCTATAATCTATTGTTTGATAACTATCATCAATTATGTTTTTCATTAGCCCTGATTCATATTAATGTGTACTTGTTCGAGAGAGCAAAGGCAGGTTTTGGGCATTTTGATGTAAAAAATAGTGAGGAATATCTATACACTTTTCTGTCAAAATGAAGTGCCCACTACAAAAAATGGTAAATGGGTTGTGGAGCCTTGTGTTGCATCCTTTGTTCCATAGATCAGTGGCCAACTGCCTGCCTGCTTGTAGAATAATTAGCTCAAATTTTCAGTTCATCTTGGGGTCGGGACCTGCCGCTAAATATTATTCTTCAAATGCATTTTCTCAATCGCACAATGATCCTATTAAGCACCCAAACATAAATGTTTTCACACCCAGCAAATGAAGATAAAACTTAAATTAGCATACTTCTAGTTTAGCCATTTATATACTTTCTAAAACCTAGAAGTGCTTAGTCTCAAAACAAACACAATAATACGCTCAATTATTTTGCAGAACAAAAGTTCATTGTGGGAATGAACAAGCCCCTTCTCTAAATCCATCAATACTGAAGTGCATGTTCATTAGGGCATGAAAGCCACATTTCAGAGACTTTGAAAATAAGTTTCTTAAAAATTTCTAATCAGAATATTAGATGCTAAAGAACTAGGGATCACTGCAAAGCTTTAAAATAAAAAAACATTTGCATGGCTAAAAGATAAAAATGGAAGCGCACTAGGGTAGGTTGTCACCACACAAGATCCATCTAGACCAGAAATGTTAGATAAAATTCTACAAGAGCTTCCACATTGTGAAAGCACAAGGTGGTATTCTTCACAAATTCAAATTAGTAGCTCCATCCACAAAGATAAATGCGAAAAAGGGAATACACAAATGAACGAGCTTGTGTAAATATACATATATATTTTCTCTCACCTCAATATGAATCAATAAAATTGTGTATATGTGAATTATCTTTGTCTATGTACTAGACAAATTATGATCTTCTTGATCTGTAGGCACCATCATCTTCTTAAGAAGTTCAAATTTACAAAGAAACAAGTTCTTCAATGAACACAAATTGTCTATGTCTATGTACTACACAACTTATGATCTTTGTGAGTTCCAAGCACCATCATCTTCTTAAGAATTTTAAATTTACAAAAATCACACCCATTGGATCTTAATTATTATAGTAATGGATTTACAAACCTGGCACAAAGGTGTTCTGAGGGCTGCCATTGATGAAGGGAATATTCTCCATATTGAAGTTGAGGAAAAATCAACTCTACAGCTCCCAAAGATCACCTGCATGCAAACCTGTCACAAAAGGAGAGAAGCAAAAAGGCTACGGAGGCCAGAATTCAGAGATCCAGAAAAGAGAAGTCATATTGTGCAACAAGAATGCAATTCAATAATTACAGTTATTCTAAAAATACAAATAGAGAATCCTTATAAAAGGATACTCAAAACCCTAAAAGTGAAAACCCTAAAGAATTATAAGATTCATAAGTTTAGCTTAAGTATAGAGTATAATAGACTAATAATTAAATAAATAATTATTAGCTAATAGAAGATTGCTCTAACACCCCCCCTTAAGATGAACTTAGGGAGTAGCTAAAAAATAACTAAGGACTTAAAAAGCATGTAAAAAATGCAGGAAAACAACAATGGGTCCAGACAACTAAGCCTAATGAGGTACCCAAGTGGAGAAAACCCTGTGGGAACAAAACTTCTCTCCAAAAAGAGATGAAAGCTCAAGTGAAGGACTAAGAAGCCTCCAAACAAGAGTGTTCCAGAAGATAGGAACAAAAAGAAGAGAATGAAGAATACCACTGAAGCATGAAATAGCTGCAAACACTGTTGAAGAGTAACTGTTGACCTGAAGAACCTCCATTGAAATAGAAGATGACCAGGTAGAGAAGACTGTAATCTGCATGAGTGCCCTCAAATGATACTACTCGAATCAAGTGGCAAACAAAGGCAAACAACTGAACTCGAAGATACAGATGGCATGAAACACCAAATCCCAAAGAGTTAATCAATCGAACAAAGGAAGCATTAGAACAATAGGACAAACCTCCCCATAATGCTGAAAAGGGAGAGGGACAGGTACACTGAAAAGGACGGCCAACAAGAACTGCAAGACGAAGAACCAGGAACATCAAAGGTGCAAAGAAAGTACATAGTGTCATGGAAGGAACACTCATTTGACACAAATCATGAGGCTAATGTCATAGAAGGAATACTCACATGACAAAGGTAGATGACAAACAAAGGCAAACATCAACCCCCCCATGACACTTTATAAGTAGTGCATGTATAGTAAGATACAAGATGTGAAAGATTTCAAGTATGCAATACATGATGGCACTTTATCTTAGTGTGTTTGCATAAATAAAATGCTAAAATGATCAGAAGAGAAAGAAAAATATAAACATAAAGAACAACCAAAGACGTGACATCCTACTCAAAGAAAGAGATCCCAGGACCTGAAACATCCAAGATATTCACTAGAGTGCTAAAAAACAAAAAACTGAATAAAATATACCTGGAGCAGAATATGAAAAGAAAACTCATATGACTGGAAAGTACACAGAACAAGCTTTCCAACGATATAAAGTTTTTGAAAAACAGAGTTCGGATGCTCAAGTTATGTCTCTCGGAGTGCAAAAAATAACCTCTGGCTTTGATAGCAAAACACACCATCAAAAAAAAATTAAAAAAATTCAAACCTCCAGATCTAGATAGAGCTCGAAAGGAGCTTTCCGACGATGTAAGGTTTTTGAAAAAGCGCCTCCGTATGACCAAGTTACGGCCAAAAAAAAAAAAAAAAACCCTCTTATAGAGCATAAAGAGGGGTTTTTTTTTATGAAAATTTTCTAATGCATTTGCAGGTACAGTCGTACAGATTTGTGTGCCTCGAAAAGTGTGCCAATAAAAATCATGCTTCAGATGCCCTTGTCACCGAAATAGGTCAAATTATATATCAAAATTCATGGAATCGGCCTTCTGAATCCAACTGAGAGATCCTTTTAGCACCAAAATGTACCAAAAAAATCAGCTACCCCCAGAAATGGAAAAAAAAACTGCATAAACCCTCGAATACACAAATCTGAAAAACAAGGCTCAAAATCTCTTATGAAGAGAACAGGGGCATTTAGATCTGGAGCTTTGATACCGTACTGGAGTTGAGGAAAAATCAATTCTACAGCTCCCAAAGATCACTTGCATGCAAACCTGTCATAGAAGGAGAGAAGCAAAAAAGCTATGGAGGCTAGAATTCAGAGATCCGGAAAAGAGGAGTCATATTGATTGTGCAACAAGAATGCAATTCAATAATTACAGTTGTTTTGTAAATACAAAGAGAAGATCCTTATAAAAGGATACTTGAAACCTTAAAGGTGAAAACCCTAAACAATTATAAGATTCCTAAGTTTAGCTTAAGCATAGAGTATAATAGACTAATAATTAAATAAATAATTATTAGCTAATAAAATATTACTCTAACACTCCTGAATACAGGCCAAAGCATAAAGAGTCAATGGTGAGATCTCAGAGTCGTCCCTTTCTAAAGATGCCAGTAGAGCCTCCTTTGTTCATTTAGCCCCACCTTAATGTCATTATATTGTTCTGCATGGCAGTGTAGTGAAAAACTACCTTGTCTACCTTTTTTTTTTCGTCTTTAACTCCCTGCACAAAATAGGAGTTGAAGACATTTTGGAAAAAAATGGCTATCACTTAACAGATAAAGATCCAAAACCCTCAACAAAGATATTGATTTAATGCCTTTGGTGGCAAATGCACAAATGTTAGTTGTGTTGGCTTTTTAATGAGGAAACTTCCTACTCTATTAACTTCCTGCTCTATTAAGTACTATAAGATGTATTTCTCAAGGAAATAAAGGAGAAAAGAAGAATTACCTACAAGCTATCCAAGATGGAAAAAACAACTAAAACGAAGCTTGATTCAGCAACCTTACCTAATGACTTGAACAATGTGTTGCACCTGTTGCTTCTTGGAACCCTTGACGATATTATTTGCCCTGTCAACTTGGTTTATAGCTATAAAATCAGGATCAAAGATGCCAAGAAGATGCACATCGTGTCTTGCATGTAAGGTCACAATTGTTTCTGGCGGTCAACGTCTTGGCTCGAGTAATGCCATCTGCTAAATTAAGGTTGCTTATGTCCCACGCCCCGAATACAATATCGTTAGGGTCCACATGTACAAGTAAATTAAAGTTAAATTAGGGAGCAAGATAAATAGAGCATTCCTTGTAATGTTTGATATCTATCTACAGATAAATTGGCCATGGCAAAGTAGCAGACATCTGGAAAGAATCTTGTATATTTTGCAATAGAAAAAATGAAATGCATTTACACTACAGAACAATACAATTTGGTATTTCTAATCATCTAAAGTTGATCTATTCAAAGGTTTGATGTCTAAGAACAACCGTTACACAATGAAGAAAGACTAAACCCAAAAAGATTATCACAAACAAAATCACCAAACCAGTAACTAGAATTTTACCATGGGAAGGAGGCTCTTGAAAGGGGCGTAAATCTGTTTGCCATTATAAGAACTAATTCTACAAGTGGAGACTTGGATGAGAGACCCAAAGTAATTTGAGCTTGCTATATAAAATCGCATCTTTAGCTCCTTGCATGTATGCAAAATGTTTTAGCAAAGACAGCGCACATGAACTGCTTTGCAAATGCCACGTACCACCTGTAGCCTTCTGCAATAGACCTTGTTCAGTGTGTAACTATTCTTCCTGACAATCTGTCACTGCTAGAGATCTCGGGAGGCATGTGTTCTCTCTAGTTGGGAATCGAGCAGGCCTATGTAGGCCGCCTGCAACCCCAATAGGCAGGCGCCAAAAAATTTGGCATCAATATTTGTGATAAAATATACACATGTTTCATAGGTGCATATAAGATGAACGAGAAATATTGAAAAAAGAGTGATTTGTGATTGACCGATAACATTAAGTTTCATCACAAATTAATGTTTAAAGGCTCCACTATAGTTCCCAACATGAACTAATAAAAATATTAAAATAATATTTTCTTTTAAATTCCATATTTTAATTCCAAACCCCCTCCCCCTTCCCGCCACTTTTGAAATTTATTCTAACATTTCACTAAGTCATTTAATTGATTTCAGTCATAGGCTCATAGCAACCAATATGCACATCACAAAGTAATGAAAAACATGCAGGAAATTAAATGACTAAAATCAATTAAATGACTTAGTGAAATGCTAGAATAAATTTCAAAAGTGGTGGGAGGGGGGTTTGGAATTAAAATATAGAATTTAAAAGAAAATACTATTTTAATATTTTTATTATAAAAATTTAAGACGTGTCTAAAATTGTTTGCGAATGATCACATCTTATTAAAAAGGCAAAGTGATTGTAGTGGGTATGATGAGTAAAATTAGATATCTCTCTTAATGCATATTAACTTGAAATGAAAATTTTGTATTATGCATGTATGGAAACAAAACTGTGAATGACATTTAGATATTTTAGGTACTATCTATTTGAAAGATACCAACTCTTCATATTCAAGTGAAATGGAAAATAGATATTTGATTTTGGGGGTTGACCTTATATGCAAGAATGAAAAAGATTGTTATTTTATAATTCTATATTTTTCCTTAAGAAATTGGGAGAGTAAAAGGGAAAGCAGAGTGCTTTTTTAAACCCTAGCTTGCATTTTTTAGAAAAGAAAGTTTGAAAGATTGGAAATTATAATAAGGTATTTTCTTTGAAATTTTAAATTGTGAGATTGTTATAAAATGGTTTAAATTTGAAGAGAAAACATAAATTATGTTGTTTAATGTTTTGTTGATTCTATTATATAAAAGGTTAAGTTTTTAGAATGGATATAGATTTTATTTTATTTTTGTATATTTTAGAATGAGAGTTTTCTTTTTGCAAAATGGTCCTATAACTAGAAATTTTCATTTGAAAACAAATGAATATTATTTTCTTCCATTTTTTGAAAAAAAATTAGGATGTCTTAGCCTTTCTTTCAAACTATGAAGTTCATAAAGAGTTAATTTTGGGCTATAGACTTTATTTTTGGTACAAAAAATAATTTTGGCTATGTTTTTTTGGCATCTCTTCTAGTGACACTCAAGTTGTGAAGATATTTTTGATCTATAATTAAAAAAATATTTACCAACAACCTCCTAGATCAAAATTTATGGCCTCTTGTATTGGAAATGTAAAAACATATAGATCATAGAAAATAGTTGTAAGAGGAAGTTGCACAAGTGTTGACCAACTTATGATACATATTACAATACATCATAAAAAAAATTAATAGAACACCAAAATTAGTGAGTGGATTATGATGTAATTATGATAAGTAGAAGGAATATGTTATTTTTAACTTGTGAATTCATATTTGGTTCTGGGTATTGGTTTTCTACCTCAGTTGGACACAACATTTTTTGGTAGTTTAATCTCATGGTTTTATAATTACCATTTGATGGTCTCATGTATTAATCGTCCAATTTATAAGATGCTTGAGATAAGGGTATTGATAGTTAGTTTGTGGATATTATTATGCTACTAGAATTAGTCTAGATCTCTAGTTGGTGATATTGTTATAAAAAAATTTTATGCAATAATGTTGTAAACATGTTTAGAATAATGAATAATACATTTTGATTCTTTATAGCATAGGTTTTTCCTCCTAAAAATTTTTTCCGTTATAAATTTATTTTGAGGTATTTTTTAAATGTTTAATATGCGTTTCTCTATTTTCTAATTTCAAACACTCTCATCTAAGATTAGTTTAGAATGTGTTTCCACATACCTTACTTCCTTTCATTTGGTATTTTAGATCTTTCAATCACCTTAGATTCTAGGTGTTAAGTAAAGATTTTTTTTAACTAATCTTTGTCTGAGTTGGAGCTTACAGAGAAGGGTTTGATCTTATTGCAAGAAGAGATGGAGAAGTAATCAAGCACAAACTTTGAGCTTTGAAATCTTGATGCGGAAGATATGATCATGGATAGAGATCTAAGGGATGAAATATCTAAATCCAAAACTAATACTACATGACATTTAAGAAGACTAGAAAAAAATAGAATAAAAAGACTAGAAAAAAATAGAATAAATGTAAGAGTCTCATTAAATTCTATTTCATCAATTTAGTATTAGTGAATTTACAGGAAGAGAAAGGAAGAGAAGCAATTGAGATATTTATATCAAACCAAATCTCTAATTAAAAAATATTTCTAAGAAAGATGGTATATACTCTTCAAATGAAAGATGGTGACTCCGTGATTGAAAATGTAAATATGCTTACCATGATTATTACCTAATTAAATGATTATTACCGAATTACATTCCACTAAAATATAAAATAAAAGAATATTATTGGATGACTTTGTTGTGTTCTTTGCTAGATTCATTTGACCACTTTTTCATGGACACTAGCAATGCTACCACCAAGTTGAAATTGGAGGAGTTGGTGGAATCATTTCTATCCAAAGAGATGCGAAAGAATAGAAAAACTCACTCATTCTTGGCGCCGTAAAGGTTGAACGCCCAACTAGAGAGATCTGGTGAGAAAATATGGGTCATTTGAATTCTCTAAGTCTTGTGTGTGGTGGGATATGGAGGAAGAAAAATAGTCCAAGCTAATCACCAGTTTTACAAGGAATTGACATATTTGGTCAGCAGATTGCTCATTCAAGAGTGAAATCGTCGGCTTATGTGAAGAAATGGATGTCTAGTTGGCCAACGCGGTCGTCGACTATCGGACTTGCTTTCAAAGATTACACGTTGACTGTTGCGATGTGGCAACGTAAGCAATGACGTGCTCCTAAACTACCATTTACATTTACTCTTATATATTCGTCATTTTCTGAAATTAGTTTTATATATTAATCTATCTCAAAATAATTATTTTAGTCAATATTTTGTTTGTAGGTAGTTTAAGATCAATTTAGTTTAATCTCAAAACACATAAAAATAGATCTAAAATTCACATTATCAACTTAACATATATTTATGGGCTGTTCATATATCATAGCATTTAATGATATTCAACGTGGACTTAATTTCATGACTGAAAACAATTAGATAACACTTTTATTTTTAGAGAGATGAATAATCATTTATATGTTCATCTATTAGACCATCCACATGGTAAGTGTTGTCTATGATATTGCTTAACTTTGTTAATTTGACATGCCATTGGATTGATACAACAACACTCGTTATTGAATTGCAAAGATTTCAAAGATGATATATAACTTGATATAGTTATTAGATTAAGAGCATAAATTTGTGGATAGAGGCAAATCAATTCAAAATTTCTACATCATTGGTTCCAAAGATAAGTGTCTCTAATCATTTCATTTAACCATCACATTTATTTTAGTTCAATTATCAAACCCAACTTTAAATTATTTCAGTTAATTTTTGTTTAATTCATTGCATTTATTTTATCAACCTAGATTAGGTATGTAGAGTGATTTAGTCCATTATAAGAATTAAAGACAATAAGTTGATAAGCACAATCTAAAAAAGTTAAATGCAAATTATCAAACTTTATAGAAAAATAGTTACTAGATATTGAGTACATGATATCTCACCTATAAAATTAGGTGGCCTTCTCCTACCCAATGGACAGTTGACACTTGTCTTCTCCTAGATAATGAGCTCTCATATCACTCAATTTAGATAAATGGTGCGGTGGTTCTTGATCTTTCTTGATTCAAGATCCCCATCGTATTAGTCTGATAGTATGTTGCATTCTTGCATGTTTTCTATTACTACCTGATGCGCATATTGGCTACTACGAGTGCAATCAATTAAATGACTTAATGAAACATTAGAATGCATTGCAAATATTATCAAGGTTGTTTGGGATTAAAATATAAAATTTAAACCCATTAGAAAATACTCTTTTTATATTTTTATTGATATTGTAATTGAACCACCAAAGGAAACAACTATAGGTAAAACAATGCACTTTGAATTGAAGTTAAAAGTTGCACATGTTGAAGAATAGGAACATGAGGAAGAGGATGGAGCTAGAAAGATGAGGATTCGAGTGGGAGTTCTAAACAAATCGAAAAGGTAAATCAAGAAGAAGAACATGCATTTCAAGAATAAGAATCATAATCCTATACTCCACCCATGAGAAGATCCTCAAGGCAAGAAAATCCAATTAACAAGCATACCCACTAGATTTCAATTTTGTATTTTATTTTCTTAGTATTGATGATGAACCCAATTCCTACTAGGAAGCTATTCTTTCAAAAGAAAGTGAATCTTAGAAAGAAGTCATGAAAGAGGATATAACAACTCTAAATTCATGTGACACGTGGGATATTGTTCATTATCACAAAAAGGAAATCCATTGGTTCCTGATAGATTATTAAAAAGAGGTTTGGAGAAAATAGTTCATTCAAGAGGTATAAGATCAAATTGGTGGCCAAGGGCTACTCTCCAAGAGAGCGAGTTGATTTTAGTAACATTTTCTCTCCTATTGCCAAATTTTGTTCAGTTGGATTCCTCTTTTCCATTGTTTATAGCATATGATTTTGCGGTAGGCCAAATGAATGTCGAAACTACATTCTTACATACGAATCATAAAGAGGAAATATTTATGCAACAACCAAAGGGGTTTTAAGTAAAAGGAAAGGAACGTCTAGTATGCAAGCTAAAATGTTCTCTCTAAGGTTTGAAACAATAATCTCGAATGTCGTTAAAAAGGTTCAATTGATTTGTGATAAAATTGGGCTTCATTATAAGTGAGGAAGACCATTATATATATGTTAAACATTTTGATTATTAGATATTAATCATGTATAAGTCTATGTGGATGATATGTTGGTTTTTGCCAACATATAATGAATGATTAGCAAGCTTAAAGCTCAACTTTCAGATGCTTTTCAAATGAAGGATTTGGGGGTAGCCAAGTACATACATGGAATGAA
Source organism: Cryptomeria japonica (assembly GCF_030272615.1). Classification (NCBI taxonomy): domain Eukaryota; kingdom Viridiplantae; phylum Streptophyta; class Pinopsida; order Cupressales; family Cupressaceae; genus Cryptomeria; species Cryptomeria japonica. Next base: position 194,261,203 of record NC_081406.1, read on the forward strand.
AACCAAGATGAATAGTGGTATTAGAAAGCTTCAGTTGACAAAAAGTATGTATATTGAGAATATTCTACACAGGTTTAATATGTATGATTGTAAGCCAATGAATATTCCTTTACCTATAGGCACTAGTTCATATTACATTATACATGTGTTCCAAAACTAAAGATGATTTTGAGGAAATGGATATAAAATTCCTTATGCTAGTGTGATTAGTAGCTTGATGTATGCAATAATATCCACTAGGCTGGATATCATCTAAGCAATGGGAGTTGTAAGCAAGCTTATGTCTAACCCAAGTACAGAACATTGGAAACATCTCAATGTTACTTAGAGTATTTGCAAGGTACTTTTGATTATTGTTTGGTTTATATGTAATTCTAATAGTGTTTATAAGATGTTAGACATATAGGGCTATGTTGATGCAGATTGGGCTAGTAAAGTCCATTAGTAGCTATGTTTTTTTACTTTATTTGGTGGCATAGTGAGTTGGATGAGTAAGAAGCAGCCCACAATTACTTTGTCCACTATCGAAGCAGGGTATGTGGTTGCTTCGCATGCCTCCACAGAGGAATTTTGGTTGCAAAGGTTGGGTGAAGGTATTGGGTTTGATTACAAGACTATTCAAATTAGATGTGTCAGTCAAAGTGAACTTTGTTTGGAAAATAATCCTATATATATCATGCTCACACAAAGAATGTGGATGCTCAATACCATTTTATTTGAGAAGTGATTGAAAACGGACAAGTAGTGATGAAGACAATAGACACCAAAGAGAATGTTAGAGATTTGTTGACTAAGTTCAATCGCACATTAGATTTTTGTTGGTGCAAGGAGGTCATAGAGCTTGTTCCTAGTACTTGATCTCTATTTATTTATATGGATGTATGTACAATGTATGAAGTCAAGTGGGAGAATATAAGGATAAGGTGTTACCATCCTTGTAAATTGTATGTCATTATATTAATGTCTCAATTATATGTTGTAGATACATTCATAAAGAATGGATTAAGGGGTGTAATGGAGGGAATTTGTCACCTGAAGGATGATGGATCCTTGAGGATAAATTGTCCTCCCAATTAGCTCTATGAACTGGCACTAAGATGAGCTAGGGGATAACAGATTTATGCAAGAGGTGTCAGACACCGGAGAAGCGTCTCTAGATGACTCTACGGAGCCTTTGTCCTCAGGACGAGCGTGCAAATATGGGACACTAGCCCAGCGCATTATCATCCTGTAAGGATGAGGTATAAAGAACGTACAAAAATCTTGGAGTGTAAGTATGATGCAATAAAAGTACAAAAGATAATGAAACTAAACTAGTAAGCGCAATATACGGAATAACCAAGATAGAATAGAAGGAGAAAAGGGGAATAAATAGACAAACAAAAGGGCCACGCTATGAAGCTTCTCACAAGTAAATCTCCTCTTCACGATAATGTACCTACACGGTAAAGCAGTACAAAAATGTTGGGGGTTGTGTTTTGGAGCTTGCCTAAGTCAGACCCCCATTTTGGTGTTTCCACCTCCACAGACAACCCAAGAAAGCCACGTGAAAGAAAAATGATAAAGAAAACAACAATGTAACGTAAAATTGGAAATAAAGTTGATAAATATGCAAGAGAGAGGATTAAGATAACTCCCCTATCATGAATGGAAATTGGAATGCTTGGAATGCTTTGTAATGTTGCAACAATGGTGGTGTTGATAGTATGCTATCCAAAATGGTCTCCAAGAGCTCAACCTACAAGAAAATTGCCAAACTTCCCAAACAATCCTTTTCCAAATGCCTCCAAAGTGAAAGATAAAGGCCCAGGAAAGAATTCAAACATCGGTGGGCGCATGCAAGGGTGTTACGTTTCCTTTCGGGCACAGTCGTAACGCTCAAACCACCATCTACGGACTATCAGATTCGCGGGACGCTAGCGTGTTGCGTGGATGTCTCTGCGTCACACCTGTGTCCCCGAAGATGACAAGTCAGCAGAGTTGACAATGATTCGGCCAGAGCTGACATTGATGGTCTAATTGGACAAAAGGACATGATGGCGGATCCTAACCTTCGATGACATGGAGAAAAAGCACCATTTGTCACATTAACTACAAAGGATAATGTTTTTTATATTACATTTTGCCCCCACTTTAGCAAGCATCCCTTTGCCGAGGTATGCTAATCTAAAGTAGAGGAAGATACAGAGAAAGAACAGCTGTGATAGGGAGACAGATTTTCGTTGATCAGACGAAGTTGCCCCTAGTGAGAATGATGGCGATATTTGGTACATATGTTGCTATTTGGTACATCCCAAACACACTAGCTGCAAACTAGTGTGATGGATGATAAGAGAAAGAAATGGATAAGATAGTGTATATGGTGAAAATGGATAACAATAATAACAATATTGAAAGGCTAAATAGATTCAACCACAAAACCCTAGCCTAACAATCAACAAAGATCCACCATAACATATGAAGATTACCTAAGACAATGCAAACCACATGAAATCACAAAGATTATACCATCACATGTCCAATAGGGTTTTGATCTCAACTCTTCCTATCTCCATTGATCTTGCTTGATATATTTGCTCTCAGATTTTATATGCACAAGAGCTCAACAAAGAACGGAATGTGGTTGCAAGTAGGATTGTAGTGTAGTCAAGTCCTCCAAATTGTCGATTAGGGTTTGATAATGAAGAAGGCATCTCCTTAAATAGAAGACACAATATGAAATGGAGGGATGAGATTGAGAGGTGTAAAAGGAGGTCGGCTAAGATTAGAGGGTAGGTAGAAGAAATAATAAAATAATGAAAGGGATAGGTAGTGTATGAATTAAGAGATGAGTGACATGTGTCATGTGTAGAAAAGGGTAATGAATTAATTAAATAAATAAAGATTTATTTAATTAATAGAAGAAGTGGGATCAATTAAATAAATAAGATATTTATTTAATTTAGGAAAATGATAATTTAAATAAATAAATGTATTTATTTAAATGAGAAATAAGGCTAGAAGAGGATAAATGAATTAATTAAATAAATAAAGATTTATTTAATTAATAGAAGAATTAGGCTTAGATAATTAAATAAATAAAATATTTATTTAATTAGACATGACAATTTTAGGTGTCTACAGATAGCGTAACAAAAACAAACCTCACTCTAGAGGAAATCTCCTAGTTATGGAAAGATACGAGATAATCGACCACCATTGGTATGATACGTCGGTATGGGTAGCAAGATGTGTTATGCTAGATGGCCATACGATAGGGCATGATATGTCGATATGGATAACCATACAATATAGCAATGAAATAGATAGATTTTGCTAACATGGGTAGTGACACGCTAGATAGCCATGCGATTGGGCAGATAAAGATAGATTTTCTAGCATGGGTAGCAACACGCTAGATAGCCATGCGAAAGGGAAAATAAATTTGTTTGGTAAATAGTAGATTGGCCCCTACCAAGGCAAGCAAGAGAGATATAAGTCAAGAATGGTTTGGCCCCCATGTAGGCAATCTTTAGAAAAGATCAAGTGGCTTTGCCCCCACCTAGGCAAACATGAAAAAACAACTTGGCAAAGAAAACCGATACAAGAGCTAAAAGAAAAAATGCAGATATGATGACCACCCCCCCCTTAGAATGATATGCATGGAAGGCACAGTTTCATTCTAAGGAGAAGAGGAGTTGTGGCACGTCAACATAACGAGATGTTTCTGTGGAATGCCACCAATAGATAGTGACACATAAATATCCACAACATCAAAATATGCAATGCAAGAGGACAGGAGGATCCAATAGTTTGGCATCAAAACCCATAGCAGTGTCAAAAAGATATATAGTATCACTGCGAGATAGGTGCATCATCATACTGACAAATTTCTCGGATTTGAAGAAGAGCACATGAAGACAAAGAGAAAAATTAAAATTAAGATCAACATGGAAGAAGGCAAAGAATGCCCCCAACGCTTTGCATCATCCCTGAATGTCAAAAAGAAAGATACAACAAATAGAAGAAAGAGGTATACAAATAGAGGAATGTGTACGAAAAAAAATCCCTTGTATCTAAGCACCTACAAAGTAACTCGGATCCTTCAGGAGATCGCAATGGATAAAAAGAGTCAACCTCCCATATCCAAGTACCTAAGGAGTGATCTAGGTCCTCTGGGAGGAAACACACAGATAAAGCAAGAATGGGGGAAAACAATCACACGCACATGCAAGTAGATGTAAATAAAAGATAAAAGTCCTAACAATCAACCCTGAGGAGGGGATCATACTATAGGAGATCAACATCCTCAAGAAGAGCTTCGTCCTCCCAATAGACGTGATAGGGAGAAGGGGGGTGAGCTAGGAGAGGGACTATCGCAAGGGTCGCACCAGGAACCTCACCAATAGCGAGAGCAAGAGATGAAGAAGCAACGACATCTTCGTCTACAGGCTCAAAGGAGGTGAGGGTCAACGATCGTGTGAAGATCGTAGACAAGGTCGGGATGTCCTCCAAGGAGCTGAACATGCAAGCTTCCGTGGAGGAAGAAGGTGACTCACTTGGAGAAGATGAATAAATAACCGGATTGTCGGCCTCTGGAAGAGGAGCAGTGACAAACTCAAGAGAAGGTGGAGCCTTCTCGATCATGCAAACGAAAACAGGCAAAGCAACAGGCACTGAGACAGGCAAAGGAATGGATGAACAACATACTTGTGAAGACTTGCATCGTTGGAACTCCAGAACAAGACCCTGCTCAAACTTGCGTTTACACACGATAGGAGTGTCAGGCCTCCTATCAACCGTAGCAGGCTGAAGGACCCCAGGAAAACTCAGAGCTAGAGCAGTCATGAAGCGGGTGGGGTAGACAAAGTTGCACTAGGCACCACCTACGTATGTACCATGTTAAGAGGTTGAGACAAGGGAGGCATGTCTGGAAAAGAAGTAATAAGAGGTGGTTCCAAAGAAGGGGCGATAAAAACCTACACCCATTTAGAGGGAGGTTGATCAAAATTCCCTGAAGCAGCAGGGAGCGAGGTTGAAACAAGTGCAGAGATGGGAGCAACCAAGGGAATAGGTTTTGAAACAGCAGTGCTAGATGTCGGATCAACACTAGTGGACTGTAAGGCAGCGTCGCACTCTTGAGCTAGCTCCCATCGAAAGCATTTACGCTCATACACATGCTGATTCTGATGGAGGTGAGGACCACCAACCAGAGATGGAGAGGATTCAGGAGAATCATGCTCCATAGGAGAGGCCTCCGAAATTGTGTTAAGGACACTAGAAGGCCCAACCGATGAAACAAGAGGTGCATTATGGAGAGACACCATGTCCATAGCAATGGGCACCTAACCTCGTTTCGCTCGAGGAGCGATCGGAGGAACAGAGGGCACTGGCATAGGCGATGACAAAGGGACATGAGAAGAGAACTTCCCTTTCTCATAACGAGAGGGCCGAGGAATATCGTCCATGATTGGGAGCTCGAAGGGACGGTGGGCCACAGACTTCATCAACATGGGTGCCTTTACCTTGGCTGTGTTGGTCGCAGTAGCAAGAACAACAGACACCGCTAGAGGTTGTGCAGTCCTAGGCAAATATCGATGTCTATTTGAGGGAGCGGGCTTAGCCTCGACCCCCGTTGATGAGGAGACATGAGGCACTACCCATTCCAAGACCGAAATCGATGGAGAAGAGATCGATGTAGGAGGTGGCAATGAAACACTAGGTTGCACAGATGTAGCGACTGATTCCCCCATTTTATACTGATAATAAGAATGGTATATTAAATCACCATGGGGAAGCATGGGCCCCACCAGAGTAGGCCAAAAGTGGTCCAACAAAAAATCCTCACGGGTAATCACGGGTCAATATTCGATGTCTTGGATGATATGCACCGTGCCCTCATTGGGAAATTTGAGATATTTGTGTACAACCGAGGGGACTGCTTCCATAGAAATCAACCAAGGAATACCAACCTTAACTCAGAAGAGGTCTGATTCAGAAATGATGACAAACACAGAGGACACCGCCTTAGATCCTGCGAGGACTGTCAAGGTGATACTACCCAAGGGGTGAATTGAGAACCCATCATGTATCCTCAAAGTTGCGTGACACTCATCATACGTCAGTCTATGCCAGTCGTTCACAAAGAGAATCTCCCCTATGATAACATCAACTCTGCTAGATGGGTCAACCATCACACCTGTGACAATTTGACTGTTCAGCTTGGCAAGGACATAAAGAGGAGCAGGCTCTCCACAATACGAGGCATCCAGAGGGGTAAATGACAAGGACAAGTTAGATACCTTCCCCTTCTAGGCCGAAGGTGGGCTAATAGGGGTGATGGTGACCATGTTCACATATGGACCATCATCCGAAGAAGGATTTGATGCAAAGATAAAGTTTATCGAATGCGGAGGGAAAGGAACGGTATAAATCTGCAAGTCCTTGTTGGTTTTATCAATAGACTTGTTTGATTTTTGCTTCTGTGCATCTACCTTGATTGCACCACTATCAATGTGATCTTGGATAATATGTCAAATACAATAACATCACTCAGTGTCGTGACCAGGCACACGATGATAATGACAAAACTTTGAACCATCATACCAACGTGGATAAGGTCGACTATCAGACAATGGTTTTATTTCTGGAAGGGTAATAAGGTTGTCTTTCAACAACCACTATATTATGCTCAAGTAGGAGTCATTCAACTTAGTGAAGACTTTGTTCTGTTGTGGGGCTTACGTAGCATCCATTGGAGGAATAGCCGCAACATTAACAATGAGCTTATTCTTCCGAGACCCATCTATGGTCATGCCTACAAAGGATCCACCGCAAGGTTTTGAAGAAGTATCTCTCTGAACTACGATAGAGTGTCTTGGTAATCGGTGAGAGTAGAGCACATGTTAGCAAAGTTTTGATATTGATTAAGAGATAATTTCTCCCTCAATGTCGGCTGCAAATTGTTGATAAACATCCTCTGTAGATCACTATCTGGCAGCGCAAAGGGGATCTTCATCAAGATATATGGATATCTCAAAATAAAATCAATGATCTTTTCATTGGGCTTCTGTTAAATACAATGAACAAGGTCAACGATAGTGACCCTGCTACCAATGTTTGCTTGAAACCATTTAAGGAAAAGATCCATAAACTGATCAAAGGTGCGAATAGAGTGATCAGGTAAGTATCTATACCATTCTAACATTGTCCCCTTGAGGGAACACGAGAATAGTTTTAGTAACACAAAATCTAGACTATGGTAGTCACTACACATTGTCATGAAGGAATCTATATGCACGTTCGAGTTCCCATCAACATTGAACCTATCAAACTTCAAGGACTCAACAACAGTTGTAAGGATAATATTCAAGATGGTAATGTCAAGGGGACTCTTCCTGTAATACGCAGGCACAGTTGATTGACCAAAGGCAGAGGCTAAGTTTGTCAGTTGTAACTACAACTACCCCATGTTGTGTAAGATTAATTCTCAAGATAGGATTAGAAGGCGGAGGAGGTGGAGGTGGGCCATATCTGACACCACCTCCACCGAAACCTCTAGAAGGACCAATGCTACTGGCAGATGTAGTACTAGCGCTAATTACAGAAACCTGAGCCTCGATGGAGGTCGAACTAGTAGCCATGCCTGTGTAGCCCAAGGGAGTGAGTGAAGCACTAACACTAGGTATGGTGGAGTCCACCATGTGCTAACCTAGGCTTGGAATGCTAACACTAACCTGGGAACTAAAAAGATCATATTGATTATGTTGGCAATGTGTTGTCATTGATGTCAACCGGTATGGAATGACTATCGGTATAAGAGATGTATGTGCAAAACTGTCATGAAGGAGTACAGAATGAGATATCTTTGATATCACCTTGTGTTGCAGAACATTGGTAAGATAAAGAAGACAATGTCATTCAGATGGATGACCACTGGAGTCACTGGTACACAAGTTAGTGTCTGACTTGTGTGGATGAGATGGATAGCTTACCGGTACAGTGTATCACTGGTAAAAAAAGGATGTCAACTGGTAAGTAATGTGTTGAAATGGAGAAGACAAATCAACCAAATGAGTGGTTGTCAACCAGTAAGATTATGACCAGTGAACAAGCAGGATGGGCCAAGGTCCTTGAGCTGTTGTTTGTGATGAAGAGGTAGAATGTTATCTAAATCACATCAACACCGGAAGAGAAGAATGAACAAGTCACCAGTATGTTTTAAGGTTGCAGAACAGCAAGACTCCCACCGGATGAAGATGCAGTCACCATGTGAAGAGATGACTGATAGTGAATGTCCCCACACAGAACGCCATGTGCCTATTTGAAGATGTGTTGCACAAACAAGGAAGTCACATGAGTTTATTGCGGGATGTAGATAACGAGGTGTCACTCCACCAGTAAGTGGAGCTTATCTCCTATTATGCATAATGTGCATTATAGTTTTGTGAGATAAGGAAGAAGAGGTAAAGCCAAGTGTTTGAAGGCTCGCACCGGATCTATCTGTGAAACAAAGGAATGCCTCAAGTGCATGAAATCAGGGTTATGCATTGGACCGACAGAGAAGGCATGTTGAGATGTCAGTAAAGATGAAGAGTGATTGGTTTGTCACTTTGACAAATCAGCTGAGATATGGTCTGAGCTGATCAGGAAGAAGGCAAGGGTGACCACGTGCAGACAGAGGAAAATGGCATGATTGAAGATAGAGTATGTTGAAGTCTGATGACATAGTGTCATCAAGAGTGTTTACCGGTATGTAAGTCCACTGCTAATATGGACAAGGTGAAGATGCAGAAGACCTCTCATCTGATGAAGATATGAATAAGGAAGGCTAGCAAGAGTGCTAACCGATTGAGTGTTCCACCGGAAGAGAAGCTGAAGTGCAAGGTTGTTGACAGACCAGTTTGAGGGTTTAATCGGTAGGGTTAGTATACCGGTAGATGAACCCGCTAATGGAGTTGGTCGGTGATTCAATCCATACCGACACAGTTGTTCAAACTAAGGTGGATGCCAATGTGGAAGCCACATGGAGATGAAGTGGCAAGCATGCAGAGGTCAGTGGAGTATCATGTAGGGATAGGTGTGCATTTAATATGGATCTCATGATTTGTGGATCGAATCAGAAGAGTGTGGCTCGAGGAAGAATGAACGACAGAGAAAAATTAGGGAGTTGTTGGTGCCTGGACCGAAGCAAGAAAATAATTTTGTGAGAAGACCTCGAGAAAGAAACAACAAAGGTATTAATGGCATTTTGACAGATGCAAGTCGAGATATAGGGTCGTGTTTTCTATATTTAGAAAATGTGTATTGGAAGGCACGACAATGGCGGTGATGAGCAAACAGTTGTCTAGTCGATCAGATCAGATAAGATCTAATTGGATTTGGTTTGCCTCGAGGTTGATGAGGAAACCCTAACCGCCCATGTTTTTTGAATTGGCTTTTTGCGAGAAAACCAGGTTATAAATAAGGAAGCCAAAATCATTGAATGTTGTTGCTAAAGAGAGGAAGATAGGAATTTTGTGAAGTGATTAAGTGTTGCATGTGAGAGTAGATCAGTCGATTTTTCATCAAGGAGATAGAGAAGTGACGAAGTGTGAGGGAAAACTAGGTTGAAGAGTTCAACCGGTAGAAGTGCAAAACCGGTAGTGTTTATACTAGTAAAGAAGAAGAAAAGGTCACTGCAGAGAACACAAGCATAGAACTGGCTAAGTGTAGTACTGGTGGAGAGAAGCAGAGCAACTGAAGTAAGTGAGAACCGACAAAGAGCAGCAGTAGAGAGGTGTATCGGTATAGCAGAGAAGGTGTCTCACCGACAGAGTGAGGTATATGAAATGTCTACAAGATTCACTTGTAATAGTATGATTAATTTTGTATGTGAAGTTATCTTTGAGATCACTGAGTTGTAACTCGGTGTAGGGGTTGTAGCTCCTTTGGGTTGTAGCCCATAAACAAGTTAGGGGTTGGTGCTCCTTGGGTTGGTGCCCTAAATCAGGGGTTGTAGCTCCTTGGGTCGGTGCCCTAAATATTGTAATAGAGATTCATTGTGAGGCTATATTGGAGCAGTAGACTCCAACAACATTGCTTATCGAGGTTTTTCTCATCTTGGGTTATCCTCATACATACTGGTGTTATGTGATGTTCCTTTGTGTGAATGCATTTATATTTTGTCTCCTCACAAACCTGTAACTCTGCATTTAGCTAGATCTTTTAATCAGTATACTTTCATAGGGATAGTTAAAGGGAAAAGTTTGAGAACCATTGATTCACCCCCCTCTCAATGGTGTATTGTGTCTAACAGATTATCCACAAGGAGGTGCTTCAGCTAGGGGCACATGGATTTTAACAATCATGGAAAAATCCATCAACATCTTCAAGCCTCTCTTGTCGAAGATTAAAATGTCTCTCAAGGTACCTACAAAATTCTCGACCTGGGGGAGGATGTTCTCTTTGTTCAATAAACCCTCAAAGTCTCTCAGATTCTGCTCCAACATATTCATATTCTCATAGTCTACAATGACTGTGAATCGTGATCGATCACAGGAGGTGAAGACGGGGTAGAACTCCTAGGAGAGTTAGGTTGCAAATTATAAGAAGAAAGCCCCCCAGTTATAATAGATTTCAGACTCTGAGAGTTCAAAAACTCATTGGGATTGGATGATTGCCCACCCTGCATGGTGTTGGGTAGAGGAGGACTATAACGATCAAGGGGAAAACTCTGCCTAGACGACCTCCTGACTACAACTCCTATTGCAGTCTGAGTTGTAAATCTCATAGACAAACCACATAGCGTTCAGGACCACACTACAGGGATATTGGATGATAAAGTTGATTTTAGATGATAAACGAAAAAAAAATGCAGAAATTTAAATTAAATGCAAATTAAAGTTCTGTTTATAGTTTTTCTCTTCTTTTTTCTATTTTTTTAAAGATTATTTTGAGATTTTTAACCCTTTAAAAATTTAAAAGACTAAATACACTTAGATGAAGCAGAAAGCAAGTAATGCAAAGATAATCATGTTTCACGTCAGGTTCACCAAAATGTAATGGAGGGAATTTTCCACCTCAAGGATGAGACAAATTTTCCTTCCAATTACCTCTACGAATTGGTGCTAAGATGAGCCAGGGGATAACAGATTTTATGCAAGAGGTTCCAGACATCCGAGAAGCGTCTTTGGACAACTCTGTAGAGCCTTTGTCATCGAGACAAGCGCGCAGATATGGGACACCAACGCATCGCGCTATCGTCCTGTACGGACGAGGTACAAAGATCGTACAGAAAGATCGAAGTGTAAGTATGATGCAATAAAAGTACAAAAGATAATGAAACTAAACTAGTAAGCACGATATACGGAATAACCAAGATAGAATAGAAGGAGAAAAGGGGAAGAAATAAACAAACAAAAGGGCCACCCTATGAAGCCTCTCGCAAGTCAATCTCCTCCTCATGACAATGTACCTACACAAATGCAAGAAAGGAAAATGTTGGGGGTTGTGTTTTGGAGCCTGCCTAAGTTAGACCCCCGTTTTGGTGTTTCCACCACCACGAACAACCCAAGAAAGCCAAGGGAAAGATAAATGATAAAGAAAACAACAATGTAACGTAAAATTGGAAATTAAGTTGATAAATATGCAAGAGAGAGGATTAAGATAACTCTCCTATCACGAATGAAGATTGGAATGCTTGGAAGTGCTTGGAATGCTTGGTAATGTTGCAACAATGGTGGTGTTGATAGTATGCGATCCAAAATGGTCTTCACACTAGTACATTCAGGGCTAATTTTTGACGGCCCATCGTTGGAAGTCCGACTACTTTTCGTTGGATTGCCGACAAATGTACTCGTCGAAAACTCGTCGTCAAGCTTCCCAACGATGCCATTGAACGTTGGAATTCCGACAACACCATGGACTCTTCTGACGGCTGCTATGTTTAGTCCTCCGGCCAAAAATGTCATCGGATTATGGTCAAAATTCCGACGCTCCCCCACTACCATGCATCGACGACCGTCCGACAAGGAAGTGACATCGGACATACAACATCCTTGTCGGATGTTTCTTTAGTTGTCGTAGGAATTCTGATGGCATCAGATGTTGTGGGTCCGACGGTTTGGTCGTTGGTGCATGAAAGCATTGAATGAGTTCTACTTTTAAAAATTACATATAAACATTTTTATTTTATTTGATTTAGTCTTATTTGAAAAAAGATTATCAATGATGTTTCCTTTCTCTAAGAATTGGATCTAGGATCTTTCCGTCAGATAATATGTAACATCCGATGACTAAATATTTTCTTTACAGATGCTTATTTTTTTTAATCATCTGAGCCTGAATTATAATTTATATTTGTGCAGAAGCAGAAGATACAAGCTGAAGAGTCGTGTGCAAGTAAATTTTGTAAAAGAAAGCAAGCAGGCATTATCTTGAATGACATGGAAACAAGCTCGTCGGCTGCCCAGAAGAGAGCAATTGGAGAAAAGCAGAGGAAAGTGTTAAAGGGTGATAAATACATAGAGAGTTCTTCATGAAGGACACTACGACATCAACAATTTCCCTCGTGAATTTTCAATTATAGTACATAGTTATTCAATTATAGTTACACTACTATAATTGAAAATTCACTGGGGAAACTACTAATGTGGTAGTGTCCTTCATGAATAACTCTCTATGTATTTATCACCCTTTAACACTTTCCTCTGCTTTTCTCCAATTGCTCTATTCTGGGCAGCTGATGAGCTTGTTTCCATGTCATTCAAGATAATGCCTGCTTGCTTTCTTTTACAAAATTTACTTGCACACGACTCTTCAGCTTGTATCTTCTGCTTTTGCTAAGATATAAATTATAATTCAGGCTCAGATGATTAAATAAAATAAGCATCTGTAAAGAAAAGATTTAGTCATTGGATGTTACATATTATCTGACGGAAAGATCCTAGATCCAATTCTTGGAGAAAGGAAACATCATTGATAAAAAAATTCTCAAATAAGACTCAATCAAATAAATTAAAAATGTTTTATGTAATTTTTAAAAGTAGAACTCATGCAATGCTTTCATGCACCGATAGCCAAACCATTGGACTCACAGCATTATCGTCGGTGCAATTTTGTGGTTAGATGGAAGAGGTAAGTAAAGAATGCATGTTGTTAAATGGAAATGGTGTTGCTTGAGTAAGGACTTAGGTGGATTGGGGATCAAAGACCTCAGACAACAAGGTATTGCCTTAGAAATCAAATGGATTGTCAAGGATCTAGAAGGGAATGAACCATGGAAGATATTAATCAGGAGAAAATTCATGATTGTCAATCGTTATAACATTTTAGGTGGGAATATTGTTGATAATTTCTCATGGTTTGAATGAGGCACAAACTTTAAGAATTAACGAAAGGGTACATGAAAAAAAACTTTATGATCATTATGGAAATTCTAATTTTAAATCTTTATACTACTCTATGATTGAAGACGAGTCATAGACCATAGTATTTTTAATTTGGTTGATTCTTATATTGGCATTATATGGGTAGCTTGATTTGCTTATCTATAACAATGGTTGAATATATATGGAATAAAGTCATCCTTATTTTGTGTATGAGACAAAAATATTATTTCTATTTGAGAAAGAAATTAACCTTGTGTTTGGGCACTAATGAGTTACTTGTAGAGAAATGAAAAAAAATTAACATTAATTAAAATAATAAAACTTGATATTTTTAGAAGCTGTGTTTTTTAGATCTATGAAAGTTTATTCTTTGTTTCTCAAATTTTTTATTAATATGAATTGAAGTGGAGATAATTCTACATTTTGAAATAATTTCTTAAATTTCATAACTTGGCACCAAGAAAAATACACATTTTTATTAGTAACTCTTTCCAAAATATTTTGTCTATATCTATTTTAGATAGAAAATTTTTGGTTCAATTTATTGCATCATTGATTATGTGTACTTAGAATGTGTCCTAATAGTTTTAAAAAAAATTCCAATAACATTCTATTGTGACTTCTTCCTCGCGGTTGCCTGTGTTGTGGGTTTCATTGCTACGGTCTTTTTCTTCCTGGTTTGTGGGTCACCCTTTCAATGTTGATTGGGAGTGGGTTTTTAAATATCTAGGTTACTGGAGGGGGCATCTTCCCCTATGTTTTCTACTACAAGGCTTTTGGTTCCTGTTGTTGAGACTAGTTTTTCAGATACTATAATGGTGGCATCTACCAATTATGGTGATCCTGGTCCTATTGAGGTGGGTTGTGGGGTTTGCCTTGCTCCTATGTACCCAATTGTTGTCTTTGTAGGGGTTTATGCTACTAATAGGTTTAGGGGTGCTTTTCAAAATCCATTGGTACTTCATGTTCTAGTTCATTCCTTGACTACACTTTCCATTGTGCTTAATATTTTTTGGGAATGGCTAGGTGATTGTATTGTTTCATGGATTCTAGGTGCCTACTAAACCTAATTTATTTTCAAATCTTGGTGATCCCTCTCCTTATATGAGAGATTCTTTGTTCAAGGTATTCTTATAGGGAAAATATTTTAGAGAGCCTTTCAAAACCCGTTGCTTGTTGTCTATTCCCTTAGCTACTTTTGTCTTGGCTTGAGTTCCTTTTTTTGGAATCTGGTTTGGGGTTCTTACCTAAACCCCTTTGATCTGAAATTTTTTAATCTAATGTAGGGTTAGGACCCTTTTTCCTGTCAGTTTGATGCTCCAATCAAAAGCATCTCTTTCAAAAAAGGGTTTTCTCTTTTTTAGTTTTGGTTTTCTCACTGCTTGTGAGATCCTCTTTTTGCTTAGTTGGTTGTTATATAAGGGTTTGGACCCTCTCCCAATTACCTAGTCTTTAGACTAATTCAAAACATTCTAGTGTGACCTTTTTGAATTGGAACTAGTTAAGTCACATAATCGATATGTTACAATGATGAATTTTTTATTTATTTTTTAAAACCTATCATAAAGTGTGATAGAAAATAGAATTTTACTTTCAATCATAAATCATTTATTAGTTTCTTCATATAGTGATGGGTTTGAAGATAAGGGCCTTCTAATTAGAATGTTTATTCAAGATCTCTAACTAATTTAGTTGTTATTTTCTATCATTAATGTATCCTACACTGCATCATAGAATATTATGTCTTAATTCTCCCTAATTGGTCTTTTATCTCAATTTTTTTAGTTAAAAATAAAGGCGATGATTAGATTTAATTCTTTAGTGTTATCTTTCTCTAGATTAATTAATTAGGGATTATATTAGGAACATTTCCCATGAAATGAATATAATATAAAGATTACATCCATAATAGAACAAATCACCATAATAGGCTATTATAAAGTATCTATACAAAAATATGAAAGAACATTAAATTACCATTACAAACCCATAAACCATAAAATAGTGAAAATAGATATAAATTTGTAAGTGTCTCCCTACAAACACCACAACCATAACCAAAAAAATCATAAATAGCAAGGGATAAATAAAAACTCAATAATTCCAAAATCTTGAATTCACTATACCACATTACAATGCACTAGGTATTCAACCTCTATTCCATTAGGGTTGTACATTACATTTGTCAAGACACTACCAACTATGGGATCAAGTAATGGAACCTATTTCATGAAATAAATACTTCCTATGCCAAACTCTATGGATCTTAAATCTAAAAAGTAATAGAATTGTGGAGATGCTAGAGACATCTACTTACCACTTATTATGAATCACCATGAAAATAGTCAACACCTACCATACAATTACATAAAAATTATGAAGAAATAGCAACTTACAATGCACTAGTTTCAATTATTCATTGTTTATAGTTAAAAATCCTAAGGGATTTGAATGGCTCTTAACATCAGATGTCACTAATAATTTTCTTCCATATTTATCACCACTTCTTTCTTAAACTTGAATATATTTATATCTTTAAATGTGTAGGATATAGAAAACATATAATCTCTACACTCTAAGCTACATTGGGGATAAATACCGCCGATCAATATGAAAGCCTCCCATATGCAAGCTTTTTAATGTAGGGGACATGATTAACAAAATTACTATTACCCAAAACTAACTTAAGGAACCTTGAGGCAACTATTTCATTAAAAGTGAAGGTTTAAATCAATCTTGTATCCATGAGTTGATTTGTTCTTAAGAGATCCCTTCTAATAATTATGCTTGATTTTCATGGTGATTATTACACTATATAGCACCCAAAGAATGAAAATATAAATTGCACCAAAATACCACATCACTGATTATTACCAATAATAAGATAGAATAGTAAAAAACCACCACATTATGTGAATTCAACAATGTTCCATGCATACTACATAAATGTAGAAAGATGCTTTAATATGTAATAGATTATTACAATACTATTTTACTAGACCAAGATTAATTAACTATTTCTAATACCTCAACTAAAAAATATTTTGAGTTTTCTTTGCAACCCATGTGAAAGTACTGTCTTCAAATACGGTGGCATTAGGATTCTTGAAAGTTGCTCTCTTATTCATTTTTGGAGCATAAAGATGAAAGCTTCCTTGATTTCATATATATGGAGGGAAAATCCTATTTCTCTTACATTATTGGTAGATAACAAGAGTTAGAAGTTGGATTTTTTCGCTTAAGAGCATCAAGAGGCAATGAAGAGGGTTTTATTTGCTCCTTATTTGATTTATTTATTTATTTTTTATTGGTTCTTTGCCATATATTATTTTGATTTAATTATTAAATTCAATCTCTATGTCCATAAGAAACACATATTTAATATAATAGAATTAGAGCTACAAGCATAGTATCCATTCTTTTCTTAAGTTGATCAAACTACTTCATTAGTGTATTGAAGGTTTGGATGTGGTATGAGAAACATGGGAAGAATAGAGGATGTCTAAAGAGGGTGAGAAGTAAGAGGGAGTAGAATGGAATGGTAGTGGATGGAAAAATCACACTAAAAATGAAGAGTTGTCATATGATGACAAGAGAAATGATATAAGAAATCATTATAAACATTACTTAAATGAATAAAAATTATCTAACTTTAGAATGATAACTTTAGATTGAACATAGATGATTACAATTTAATAACATGACAAATCTCACACATAATAAACATTGACAAAATAAAAATTTCATCAATTTCAACCTAAGCATTTCATCATTTATGATAAACCTTCTTAATCTCAGATATTCTTCAAAAGTTGGCACAGTGAATTTTAACTACAATTATCTATAATATAAAACATCTTTAAAATATGTACCCTGGCAATTGCAGCTACAACATGTGACAAAATTCCTCTATTATTTATCCTATGATAGATGTTCATACCTTGTTCCAAAACTTCCAATTTAGCACAGGCTGGGAGGATACTAGCAAAGCTTTATACCTGACAATCGTATTTAATTGAAAGTCTCTAAAGCCTTTCCCACAAACCCATTCTCTTCATATCCTGTAATCGGGTGTTCTGTGGGAGCAATTTCTCTGAGGCATTATGTCAAACAGTCGACGTGCCTTATCTCATCTCACACATTTTGCAAACATGACTGCCAGGGCAATTGCAGCTACACCAACTAATAAAATTCCTCTATTGTTTATCTTGTGATGGACGTCCACACCCTATTCCAAAGCTCCCATTTTCGCACAGGCTGGGGGATGTTGACAGAACTATATACCTGCTAATTTCATTTGGTTGAAAGCATTTGGACACTTTTAAGTAAACTCGTTTTGTGCATATCTTGCAATCATAGCATTCCATGAGCCGACATTGCTTGGAGACATTCGGTCAAACGGTTCATGTGCCTCATCGATGGTTCCACATTTTGCATAAATGTTTATCAGAGCATTTCCAATTGTAATAAAATTTCCCAGAGCATGTTCGATGGTAATAAGCCCTTCTGTTATGGTTTGATGGATGTCTACCTGTCCAAGAGCTCCCATATTGGCACAAGCAGGGAGTACGCAGGAAATAAACACTGATATGGATGGAAACCTATTTGTTCCATACAGTAAGACTTCTGGGAAGGAATAATTCGAATTTGAATGTTAACGACTGTTCATTTGAACAGAACGGACGGGAATGTATGGTTAAAGAAAAGTACTGGACCCACAACCACCTAAGGTCTGTCAAAGCTTAGTGTGTGATGTTTAAGCCAAACCTGTCCATTATTACGCTACTAGGGGCGGCAACGTGAGAATGGATGAGTTCTACTTTCTGTCAATTTGCCCCAATTTTTTTGTGATCGCAAAGGTCGACGGGACGAAGAGGTGGGAATAATGTTTATCAAATGTCTTGGTCTTTTTTCCTTTTTTGAAGTAATGTCCGCGGTCGTCGGAATTTCGATGAACATGGACACTTTTTCTTAAAAAAACACAAATTTTATTGCCAATTCCTTCTCCGTCGAAACCAAATGTTGAATTATCATCAAAATTCCAACGAATACGGACAATTTTTCAAAAAAAAATCAATTTTGGTCACAATATACCTTCTCCGTCGGAATTTTAGGCCAAATGTATTAGTGCCAAGAGCTCAACCTGAAAGAAGATTACCAAACTTGCCAAAGAATCCTTTCCAAATGCCTCCAAAGTGAAAGATAAAGGCCCGGGAAGGAATTTGGACATCGGTGGGCGCATGCAAAGGCATTATGATTCCTTCCAGGCGTAGGCATAATGCTCAAACGACCACCTGTGGACTACCAAATTCGCGTGATGCTAGCGCGCTGCACGGACATCTCTGTGTCGCGCCTGTGTCCCCGAAGGTGACAGGTCGACATAGTTGACAATGCTTCGGCCAGAGCTAACATGGATGGTCTAAGTAGACAAAAGGACATGATGGTAGATCCTGACCTCCAGTGACATAGAGGAAAAGCATCATTTGTCACATTAACTACAAAGGATAATATTTTTGATATTACAAGGGGATATTTTAATTTGATTATTCCTCGTTTCTTATTCCATCATATGGACACCAAAGAAGGGGGTGATAAAGGACAAAATAACAATAAAAATTTGATTGTTCAACTTCCCAAGTTTAGTTCCTAGGAAAGAAAGATAAAGGAGAGAAATTTGAATGTTGTTTCAAATTCCAAAGAGGGAAAACCAATGGCCAAGGTGTGAGAAATTGAAGAGGCAAATTTGGGAACCCATTTTGATCCCTCAAAGCTTCTCTACATGCCCTCATATTGGGGTTATGGGATGTTGCATTGTAATGGATTTTTAAAGTACACAAAAGCTATTGAATTAGGAGTATAAGGAATATTGTTGTATATGTCTCATGTATTTGAGTATTAATACAATCTTGCCCTCTTTCTTGTGGATTTTTTCCCTATGAGTTTTCTCCACATTTAAGTCTAATGCTATATGTTGATTCTCCACATAAAGATATTTTTCTTGACATTTTAAATTGTAAGCTTGCTATAAAATGGTTTAAATTTGAAGGGAAAACATAAATTATATTGTTTAATGCTTTATTGATCCCATTATACAAATGAGTTTTTTGAGATTTTAGAATGGGTATAGATTTTATTTTATTTTTGTAAATTTTAGAATGAGGACCTTTTCTCTTTGTAAAATATTGCTCCTTAACCCTTGTAATTTTTCCAAAGAACTTATATGATGATGAAAGTGTGTCTCCCTTAGTATTTAGATCAGAAATGTATGTTTGAATTTTTTCAATTTTGAGTTTCATATTTTTGTGTGAAAAGATTCAAGATCAATTATTAGCAGAGCTAGAATTCATATGGTAATTAAATAATTCAAAAACATTATTTTTTAAACTTAATTTAAATATTATTATTTTCACTTTAGAAATGAATAAGATTGTGAAAATTGGTGTTTAAAGGTGAAATCCTATTTTTTCCTATTGTAAGGGTCATTTGTATCAGTATTTGCTTTGTTGTGCATAGCTTGAAGTTAGTATGAGGCTTGGAGAAATTTCTTTCTCACTAAATATATTACATCTCTAGGTGGAATGTATCGTCAAGTACTTACCTTTCAAATGATAGAGATCTATGATGTAGAATTATTAATGACTTTGGATAAAAAGATATGTGTAGTGTGTTTCAAAGGTTCAACTTTAGATATTTAAGCTCTAAAGTGGTTAATTTCTCTCTATATAGGTTTCCATTATTTCTCTTATTGTAATCAATTATGATCCTTAATGTGTTGAAAAAACTATTTTATTTATATGTTCACACCCAATCTTATGTCGTGGGTGTGTGATTACAATGGTTGAATCCATCTCCTAGTATTGAGTGGTGGGTCTCAAGCTCCCACATGGTTGTGTGGTGTTGATCATTCTTGGTTTGTGCACTATAGCTTCTTAGAGATTGTGCAAGGATATAATTTTATCCAATACTTGTCTTATCTTCAACAATTGCAACTTGTGTTCTTGTAGAAGTTGTAATCATGTAGCTATGCATTCAAGAATGTAATTTTATTTTTTTAATTTCTCATTCATTTATTCATTGGATGTAGGCTTGAATATGTAACAATTATTGTATTATGAAAAATAAATGAAAATGGTCCTATAACTAGAAATTTTCATTTGGAAACAAAGGAATGCAATTTTCTTCCATTTTTAAAATTGTTGTTAGGAAGGGTATCTTAGCCTTTCTCATGATGATAAGTATATAAAAATATAGTTTTCAAACTATTAAGTTCATAAATAGTCAATTTTGGGCTATAGACTTTATTTTCGGTAAAATTAATTTTGGTTGTGTTGTTTGGCATCTATTCTAGTGACACTCAATTTGTGTAGATGTTTTTGAGATCTATAATTTAAAAAATGTGTGCCAACAACCTCCTAGAACAAAATTTATGGTCTCTTGTATTGGAAATGTAAAAACATATAGGTCATAAAAAATAGTTGTAAGAGGAAGTTGCACTTGTTGCCCAACTTATGATATGTATATTACAACACATCATAAGACACATTTTAATAGAGATAATGAAACCAATTTAGAACACCTAAATTAGTTAGTAGAGTATGATGTGCTTATGATAAGTGGAAGGAATATGTTATTTTTTTGGTGGTTTAATCTCATGGTTTTATAATTACCATTTGATGGTCTCATGTATTAATCATCCCATTTATAAGATGCTTGCAATAAGTTTATTGATAGTTAGTTTGTGGGTATTATTATGCTACTAGAATTACTCTAGATCTCTAATTTGTGATACTACTGTAAAGATTTTTTATGAAATAATGTTGTAACCATGTTTAGATTAATGAATAATGCATTTTGTTCTTTATAGCATAGGTTTTTCCTCCTAAAAGATTTTTCCATGATAAATTTGTTTTGAGGCCTTTTTTTATTGTTTAATATGTGTTTCTCTATTTTGTAATTGCAAGCACTCTCATATAAGATTAGTTTAGAATATGTTTCCACATACCTTACTTCCTTTCATTTGGTATTCTAGATCCTTCAATCACCTTAGATTCCAGGTGTTAAGTAGAGATTCTTTTGTACTAATCTTTGTTTGAGTGGGAGCTTACATAGAAGGGTTTGATCTCATTACAAGAAGAGATGGAGAAGTTATCAAGCACAAACTTTGAGCTTTTAAATCTTGATATGGAAGATATGATCATGGATAGAGATCTATAAGATGTCTAAATCCAAAACTAATACTATGACATGAAAGAAGACTAGGAAAAAATGGAATAAATCTAAGGGTCTCATTAAACTCTAGTTTGTCAATTTAGTATTGTTGAATGCACATTAAGCTCGATTACTACAACACTTGATATATAAGAAACTAAGATATTTATATAAGTCAAATCTCTAGCTAAATTTTTTTCTAAAAAGGATGGTATATACCTTCAAGATCCTCAACATGGAAGATGATGGCGACATGGTTGAAAATGTAAACGTGTTTACCATTATTATTACCCAATTCCACTCCACTAGATTTATTTGACCACCTTTTCATGGACACTAGCAATGCTACCACCGAGTTGAAATTGGAGGAGTTGGTGGAATCATTTCTATCCAAAGAGGGGTGAAAAAAGACTCTCAAATTTTCTGAAGAGGATCTATTTGTTCATGGTAAAAGGAAATAAAAATGTAAGAATAAGGAAAAGAATAAAGAAAACTCTAGATATAAATCCAACGTGAGATCTAAAGAGATTAAGTTGAATTTATACGCGAAAGAATAGAAAAACTCACTCATTCTTGGCGCCGTAAAGGTTGAACGCTCAACTAGAGAGATCTGGTGAGAAAATATGG
Source organism: Cryptomeria japonica (assembly GCF_030272615.1). Classification (NCBI taxonomy): domain Eukaryota; kingdom Viridiplantae; phylum Streptophyta; class Pinopsida; order Cupressales; family Cupressaceae; genus Cryptomeria; species Cryptomeria japonica. The sequence continues at coordinate 194,283,387 of NC_081406.1, forward strand.
GTCATTTGAATCCTGTAAGGGAAGAAATGGATGTCTAGTGGGGCAAACTCACTCATTCTTGGCGCCGTAAAGGTTGAACGCTCAACTAGAGAGATCTGGTGAGAAATAATGGGTCATTTGAATTCTGTAAGGGAAGAAATTGATGTCTAGTGGGGCAATGGGCCAATGGGCCAACGCGGTCGTCGAGTATCGGATTGCTTTCAAAGATTACACGTTGGATGTTACGTGCTCCTAAACGAAATAATGAGGGGCCCGCCAAGCCAACTTTAGAAGGCCTTGGACTATATCCTTACCGTGTTTCTTTTTTTATTTATTTATTTATATTTATTACCATTTACATTTAGTCTTATATATTTGTCATTTTCTGGAATTAGTTTTATATAATAATTTGTCTCAAAATAATTGTTTTGTTCAATATTTTGTTTGTGGGTAGTTAGAGATTAATTTAGTTTCATCTCAAAACACATAAGAATAGATCTAAAATTTATATTACCAATTTAACACATATTAATGTGATGTTGCTATATCATAGTATTTAAAGACATTCAAAATGCACAGTTTAATTTCATGATTGAGAACACTTCAATTTCTAAAGAGATGAATTAATCAAATATGTTCATCTAATCGACCATCAACATGATAAGTGTTGTCTTTGATATTGCTTAATGTTGTCAATTTGACATGACATTGGATTGATACCACAACACTCGTGATTAAATTGCAAAGATTTCAAAGATGATATATAACTCGATATATTGTTATTAAATTGAGAGCATAAATTTGTTGATGAAGGCAAACCAATTCAACCAGGAAGTCACTGTGCACAATTGATTCCATCACCTTTTTCACCACCTCCACTAGTTTGCCAAGGTCTAGCCCCCATGCCATGATCATTGAATACACGTCCATGTTCGTGTGGTACCTATGTCTGAGGTTGCCAAAAACCTTCCCCAAAATTAACTGAACACTCTTTATTAGATGCTCATTCTAAAAGAGAAACATTCCTTAGAGCCTCCTCTCTATGACATCTCTAAAAAATGGGCAAAGTTGTTTCTTCAACTTCAACGTGAAATTCACTTCCATGGTCGCTGCAATTCTGTTGTCGCCCCTCACTTTGTCAGCTCACAACTACCACAAGAAAAAAGATTGTGAAATCTTCGGGCAGTGTGTGTGCAAGTAATGCTCATTTGAACTGCAATTCCTCTACAATAAATGCCATGTCCCTCTCCTACCACTACCCTTTTTGTCCACCTTCTCCGAACAGAGCATTAATAAAGGATGTTAGTGTCGTGCTTGCTCAAATGGCCACCAACTGTCACCTAATCACTCAAATTTAGCTTACTTGATGTCAGATGATTGTAATACTTCGTTTCTCACTGGTTTCTCAAGAATTCGAATAACTAAGGTGGCCACTAAACATTTGTATCATCACCACCCCATCATCTCGTAACAAACTTGTCCAATTCACAAGCCATTTTGGACAAAAGGTCTGCCACCCCACTCTCTGAATGTGGGATATACTATAATCTTCAAAAGATCGAAGCCTCAAACATATAATCATGATGAAATTGTTAATTCTCCAGCTTGGTGAAGCCCCTTTCACAATTGCTTCCACCACAATTTTTGAATCTCGTTGAAGGTGTACCTTCGGAACTTGCATGTTATTTGCCAAATCTAGTGCCAACAACACAGCCTGCACCTCCACCTCATTATTTGTACCATCTTGCAATCTCTGAGCCTCTTTGAAGAGCACTTTACCATTCTCATTGTGAGCTACACACCCTGCACCTAAGATACTCGGATTTTCCCTTGAAGCTCCATCAAAGTTACTCTGTATCCATCCTTTCTCTGGCACTGTCCACTCTTCATTTGAATCCTTTCCATCCTTAGAAGAAAGATTAACCCTTCCTAACCCATGAACGGGTACATTAGCATGCTTATTATTAAAGATTTCAAAGATGATATATAACTTGATATATTGTTATTAAATTGAGAGCATAAATTTGTTGATAAAGGCAAACCAGTTCAACATTTCTACATCATTGGTTCCAAAGATAATTACCCCTAATCATTTCATTTAACTATCACATTTATTTTAGTTCAATTATCAATCTCAACTTTGAATTATCTTGGTTAATTTTTCTTTAATTCATTGCATTTATTTTATCAACCTAGATTATTTATGTAGAGCAATTTAGTCCATTGTAAGAATAAAAGACAATAAGTTGATATGTACAATCTAAAAAAGTTAAATGCACATTATTAAAATTTATAGAAAAATAGTTACTAGAATACTAAGTACATGTGATCTCACCTAAAAAAGGAGTTGGCCTTCTCCTACCCAATGGAGACTTGACACCCTCCTTCTCCTAGATAAGGAGCTCTCATATCTCTCAGTTTCTAGATAAATGGTGGGCTGGCTCTTGATCCTTCTTGATTCAAGATCCCCACCGTACTAATATAACAATATGTTGCATTCTTGCATGTCCTTTATTACTTCCTAATGTGTGTATTGGTTGCTATGAGTGAAATCAATTAAATGACTTAATGAAATGTTAGAATGCATTTCAAAGGTTAAGAGGGAAGTTTTGAATTAAAATATAGAATCTAAACACATTAGAAAATACTATTTTAATATTTTTATTGATATTGTACTTGAACAACCAAAGGAAACAACTACATGTAAAACAATGCACTTTGAATTGAAGCTAGAAGATGCACATGTTGAAGAATACGAAGATGAGGAAGAGGATGGAGAGGAAGATTAGGATTCGAGTGGGAGTTCTCAACAAATTGAAAAGGTAAATCAAGAAGCATAACATACATTTGAAGAACAAGAATCATAATCCTATACTCCACCCTTCAGAAGATCCTCAAGGAAAGGAAATCCAATTAACAAACATACCCACTACATTTCAATTCTGTATTTTCTTTTCTTAGTACTAATGATGAACCAAGGTCCTACAAGAAAGCTATTCTTTCAAAAGAAAGTGAATCTTAGATATAAGCTATGAAAGAGGAGATGGTGACTCTAAATTCATGTGACACATTGGATAACGTTCATTATCACAAAAAGGAAATCCGTTGGTTGCTAAGAGATTTACAAAAAGAGGTTCGGAGAAAATAGTTCATTAGAGAGGTACAAGGTCAGATTGGTGGCCAAGGGCTACTCTTAAAGAGAGTGAATTGATTTTAGTGAGATTTTCTCTCCTATTGCTAAATTTTCTTCAATTAGATTTCTCTTATCCATTGTTATAGCATATGATTTTGAGATAGACCAAATGGATGTCAAAGCTACATCCTTACATGAGGACCATAAAGAGGAAAAATATTTATCCAACAACCAAAGGGGTTTGAAGTAAAAGGAAAGGAACATCTAGTATGAAAGCTAAAACGTTCTCTCTATGGTTTGAAACAGGGTAAGTGCACAAAGATGGTGGTCATAAAAGTGGACACACCCAAAACAAAACATGAAAAACAACAAAACGCGCACGGAGTATTTCAAATTTAAAGAACCCTATACGCGTTTAGGCTTGTTTTGTCGAGCCTAACTAAAGATAAATCGTGTACGGGGTTTAAAGTATACTAACTACATACGTGGTTTAGAAACTAAAACCTTGTACGTGGTTTTAGTTTGTAAACCATGTGTGTGTTTGTCTGCCAATAAAATGCAATTTATTTAGCATTCCATTAGGTTTTTCGAAAGGATATATACATAAAATATAACATTTAAGTAAAGTGGCATTTCTCTTTGTCTTTTATCTTTCTTATACTTTAAGTTATATATTATGTATATATTGTCAGGATGTTTGAGAGTGGTTCCAGATCTCTAAGAGTTATAATGCAAATTCGAGTTTTTTGAGTATTCTTATAAATTCCAAACAGTCAAATTTCAGTAATCAGCATGTTCATATCAACATTATCTCTCTCGTCTCTTCCCTACATTCCCTCTCTCTCTTCCTTAACCCCTACCTTTTTGTCTCTTAGGCATCTCCCTCTCTACTTTCTTCCCTCTCTCAGGTATCTCTCCCTCTCTTTCTCATCTCCCTCACCTTCTTTCTCTCTTTCATCTATCCCTCTCTTTCTCTCCCTCTCTTTCTCATCTCCCTCACCCTCTTTCTCTCCTTCTCTCCCTCTCTCAAATATCTCTATCTCTCACTCTCTCCCCCTCTCTTTAGTTTCTCTCTCTCTCATTCTCTCCCTCTCCCTCCCCCTCCCTTTCTCTTCCTTTGTCAAGTATTTCTTTCCCTCTAACTCTCTTTCTCTCTCCCCCTCTCACTCCATTTCTCTTTCTCTCAAGTCTATCTCCTTCTCTCTATCAAGTCTTTGGCTATCAACCTTTATCTATCTCTCTCTCCTCTTCTATCAACTCTCTCTCTCTCTCTCTCTCTCTCTCTCTCTCTCTCTCTCTCTCTCTCTCTCTCTCTCTCTCTCTCTCTCTCTCTCTCTCTCTCTCACATTCCCTCCCTCTTCTCCCCCTCTCTCCCTCTCTAGGTCATATGGTATCCTAGGGATCCATGCATGTGTCCTAAGGGGTCATAGGACACCATATGGCCCCTTAGAACACCATCCGACCCATAATGACACCAAATGGTGTCCTAAGGGGTCATAGAACACTATATGACCTCTTAGGACACCATATGGAGTCCTAAGGGGTCGTAGGAGACCATATGACCCCTAACGACACCATATGGTGTCTTAAGGGGTCATAGGGTGTCCTAGGGGTCATAGGACACCATAAGACACATAATGACACCATATGGTGTCCTAAGGGGTCATAGGACACCATATGACCCTTACAAAACAATATGACCCCTAACAACATCTAAGGGGTCATAGGACATTATATGATCCTTAGCACGCCTAGGACCTATAACGACACCAAATAGTCTCCTAAGGGGTCATAGAATACCATATGACCCCTTAGGACACCATATGGTGTTGTTATGGGTTGTATTGTGTCTTGAGGGGTCATATGGTGTCTTAAGGGGTCATAGGACACCATATGACCTCTTAGGAAACAATATGACCTCTAATGACACCTAAGGGGTCATATGGTGTCCTAAGGGATCATATGGTGTCCTAAGAGATCATAGGACACCATATGGTGTCCTAAGGGATCATAGAGCACCATATGACTCCTTAGGACACCATATGACCCATAACGACACCTAAGGGGTCATATGGAGTCTTAAGGGTTCATAAGACCCCATATGACCCCTTAGTACACCATACAACCCATAAAGAATATCTAACCAATACATCCACACGGTCCAAAGAAACCAATACGTTTATCTTCTTCAAACATTCTACTTTATCTCCTATCTTCTTTAAAAGAAAAAGAAAACCAACCACCTTGTCAATCTTCTAATCACCTCATCTATATGCAAACAAAAAGAAGATATATTGGAGGAGCCTCCCCATAACTATTTATAAATTGTCATACAATTTTCCTGATTAATACAATAGAACATCAGTAGTGTAGTTTTGATATAGCTAATCTAGACCATTGTCATCATAAGAGAGACTCTGGGCGAACAAACAACGAGATTTCACTAAAATACAAGTGTAAGAGCTTGACCTAACCCTAAGAGGACTGCATTTCTAAAACATATGCAGCTCTTAAATTTGCAAGGTTATAGGATTGATCTTGATTGTGACTATAGGAGTTACACACTTGATTTCTTTCATGGGTATGTACCCTTCCAGGCCTTTTGACAAGTGACGATCATCATATACTATTACTACCATGTTTACAACAAACTTCAATTTCTTTAGATGGCAGGCGTTGTGTAACAGCATGGGAACTCTCGCATACCCACCACTATCATTCTTTGTGACATCATCTGTGTTACTCTCCCTCTTTCCCTTCCTACTAGTTGTTTCCTTCTAAAAAACATATTGCAGGTAGTCTGACTCATCATTTTGCTTTGTTGACACTATTTTCCACATTTGCTCTGCTCATTAAAAACACATACAAACCATGAATGGAAAACCAAATAAAATGATTATGTTAAAGTTAAGAATGAATAAAGTTGGAAGTAATATAGAACAGCAAAAACAAATATGTAATTACTCGTGATATCTTCAAATATGACTGATTCCAGCTCCAGAAGTGTATCTACAAAAGTGGTGAACAACTTGCTTTTGCTTCCTTCTTTTGCATTTGGGTTCATTTTCTTTGACACAATTTGGTGAGGGGAGCTTATTTTCTCTAAGATTGTAGAACAACAGTCAAGTAGGCTGAGTTCCTCCAGTAAGGCTAATAAAATTTGTAAAAGAAAAATTGTCCATTGGGGTATTTCCAAAAAGAGAAAATGATAAGAGTTATCCCTAAGGAATAAGAAGAAAACAGAGATCAAGGATAATTACCAACTTATTTTGTATTCTCAACCAATTTATAAGAAGAAAGTTAGCAAAAGGCTACTGACCTGCTTATGATGGAAACAATTTGGAGGAAAAGGAGCCCACGGCATTGGAACCTCCACAAATATATCCATACTTTCACCAGATTGCTTATCCATGTATTTAATTTTCTCAAGATCTACACTAAATTGGGTATCAATGGGGACAACCAGTTTTCCTTTCATCTGGGCAAGAGCTCCAATGATTTGTCTGGCCATTCAAGAAGAATATTGTTGCAGGTTTCCTTGTTTTTCACAATAATGCACCTGTGGTTTAATTTCAGACCCTTCTTCCTCCTATTCAATATACACACACAAATCCATAAATCAATTTTCTTAGGAGAGTATACATGATAAAAATCAAAGAGGAAGTTGCAGACAAGAAATAAATTGTACAATCGAGCTTTCACTATACATGATACAAATCAAAGTGAATGATTCTAGGAGGTGTTAACATCGGTACATTGCGTGCATTGCATGAAGGTGTATGTCATCATTTAATTGATTATTCAATGATGTCCCTTCTTCAACTACATTAGATTCATATGGTAAATCAATTGTCTCTTCTTCAATTTCATTAGGTGCATTATGTTCGTTTGGTAAATCAAATTGAGATGTTGAGGATGACATACCTTCTTGTCCCATTGTTGTTATGTCACGTAATTTCTTCATACACTGCCTTTGTCTTTCCTTTTCAGCCTCTCATTGTTCCATCGTTCCTCACTTGTTCTTTCCCATGGTTGATATCGGTTGTCCTAAATAGAATCATATTACATATATATATAAAAACAAAAGTAAATTTGGCATCAAATAACATTAAATTTGAGCATTATCATTGAATTTTTGAATCAAAATTATTAAACAATCACAATAATATTGACAAAACTACTAAGAACAACAATTCAATAATTTGAAATCATGTAAAAACAAAAAAATCACTTACTTCTATGTATAAAATAGTGACAGAAGTGCAGACATGATTGCAGTGGGGCCTTCAAAGACCTCAAAAACTTCTTTTGTGGCCGTTCAGGCTCTTGGGCAACTAAAACTATGTCTAAGTACCGTGTACGCGTTGTTGGTCCCTAAAATGCTGCCCAGTGGTAATTTTGGGCACCCTATATGCACTTAGGACTCATAAATATTGCGTACGCACTCCTAGGCCTTAAAAATGTAATGGCAAAGCAGCGAACTAATAGGCTCAATACCCTGTACACACTATTTGTAGTAATGAAAATGTGAAGGAAAGGAGAGAGAGAGAGAGAGAGAGAGAGAGAGAGAGAGAGAGAGAGAGAGAGAGAGAGAGAGAGAGAGAGAGAGAGAGAGAGAGAGCAATTAAATTGTATCCTATCAAATCAATCTTACTAAATAGGTTAATAAGATAGTTAAATGCAATGGAATTGATTTCCTTGGCATGGCTATAAATTGCTACCCATACCATGAGTTTGGAAACCACTTTGTATTTTAAGAATTGCAAGGGAGCAAATTAGGAAGAAAAAATGTGCATTACCAAAGATTGCCCAAAGCCCACCACCGGAGGAGTGTGGTGGAGGGATGATGCACAATGGGTTTTGTACACTGATTACAATGCTAAGTCTATCAAGGAAAGTATAGCCTCTCGATCTCAAATTGTGGACCTTGGGATTATTCGTTCTAATGTTCATCCAAATGGTGACCACTACATGACATACCTAATTGCAGTATAACAATATAAAGTAAGGAAGATAAAGGGAGTAGGAAGAGAAAAAGAGTGGGGAGGGAGAGAAGAAGAGACAGAGGGATGGGGTATGGATGAAGGGAGAAGGGGAGAGAGGGAGAGAGGGAGAGAGAGGTAGAGGGAGGGAGGGAGAGAGAGAGAGAGGAGAGGAAGAGAGAGGGAGGGAGAGAGAGAGATAGAGAGAGAGAGAGGAGGGGGGGAGAGGGAGAGAGAGAGAGAGAGCAACAGGGAAAGAGAGAGGGAGACAATACACATACATACACACATATGTGTGTATATATATATACTTAATATATTATATATTATTTTATATATGTGTGTGTGTGTGTGTGTATTATATATTATATGTGTATACACATATTACATATACTATATCATATTATACATATTATACACACTCCCAAATTTAAAACAAAAGTAGCGCGTACGTGCTTCTTACACCATAAGTACCCCGTACGCGGTTTTGACTGTTTAAGCTTGGAAATAGACCTGGATGACAAAGCTACGGGTTGGAAGTTTGATTTCCCTCCATTTCCCTCCTTTTTGACGTGTTTTATTTTATCAACTTGGTTTCTCGACTTTCTCATCATCAGGTTTACACTTCATCAAGTGGGTATTTCTAAAATTGCCACCATATTTTCACCCATCTTCTGAGCTTTCTAACCATATAATGCTTTTAAAATTTGAACAACAATAACATATTATTATTGAATTTGTTTTACCAGTGTCTCCATAGTTCTCACAAACATGCGTACACCATTTTTTAAATAACTTTTGATCTACTTATCCAAATTTTAAAAAAATTATATATTATTGTAGTACACTTTATTCTTTACCATTTAAAAAAAATTCTATTTTTTATTTTTTAGTGCAAGTTATGCTTCGCGCACGAATAGGTACCTAATTTTTAGGATGTGCTCGATTGGAAAAATCATAAAAAAAAAATACTCAACAAAAAAATACACAAATTCTAGTGCTCACTCTTAACTATCTTTCTGTCAAAATACTAAATCTAACTATGACTTTTTTGATGCGCATGTCAAACACTATGTTATGTTTTTCGGAAAAAATAAGGGTCTATTTTTCGTGCACGAAGTATTTGATCCCCTTAATCTTATCCAATTTTGAAACAGTTTGGTAGTTTGGAAACTATATTCAGAGTACTACAATACTTGTTGTTTGATTATCTTCATATCTTGAGTGGATGACTTTCAAATTTTGCCTCCAGGTTCAGGTTCACCTGATTTCAAAAAAAAAAAAAAAAGTAAAATAAATAAATAAATAAATAAAAAAGTGTCCACTTATACCCCATTTTTGACCACCATCTTTGTACACTTACCCAACAATCACCTTTGATGTGGTATAAAAAAAATTATTCATTTGTGATGAAATTGGGCTTCATCAGGATATGTGGATGATATTTTGGTTTTCTCTAACATATAATGAATGGTTAGCGAGCTTAAATCTCAACTTTTAGGTTCTTTTCAAATAAGGATATGGGGGTAGTTAGGTACATACTTGGAATGGTAATCAAGAAGATTAGTGATATTAGAAAGATTTAGTAGACACGAAGTATGTATATTGAGATTATTCTACATAGGCTTGATACGTATGATTGTAAACCATTGAATATTCTTGTACCTGTAGGCACTAATATTTCATTAAATACATTGTATTGGTGAAAATTAAAGTTTCCACAATTAGATATATGAAAACCACTAATTTTTACTTAGGGACCAATACATTAAAGAGGGGTAAACCCGATAGATCTACCACAAATCAACAAGGATAGGGTTGAGAATTCTATCGAATTTATTGGATTTGAATTGATTACCCACTTTTAAGTTGAATTGTGAAAATGCTGAAATTAGGGTAAATGTGTTTGAAATGAAGTAAAAACACATGAACAATAAGCTACAGTCGTCGGATCAAACCACAAACCTGGATATGAGGAATGTACAAGTGTATTCAATTTTTTTTCCTAGAAGGAGCTCATGAAATGTCAAGACTGGTATGCCCGTCGCACTGGTCCTCCGAACTTTTCACCATCTAAAGGGGGATTTGTTCATATATGTAAATAAAGCCAATTATGAAGATCACAACTTCGTACTTGTTTTTGCACACACTAGAGAAGGGAAATATTTTGGGAATAGAGGTTTGCCTTAGGTCAAACCTTGGTTTTGGAATTAACCATGAAATAGAAATGAAATGTAATTGAATTGTAGTAATGAAAATGTTCTCTTTTTGAGGAATATGTTGAATAATGTACGAAAACACTAATGATATACCTTTTAATGGAGTTTTGTTTGTCTCCACAAGTAATTAGGGTTTCATGAAGTCTTCATAAACATAAAACATGAATGTCAACTCCAATGCTTGAAACTTGACCTTACTTCTACTCCAATGCTTGAAAGAAGACTATTTGCTTGCTCACTTGAATTTGGATGCTTGATTGCTTGATGGATGTGTGATTGCTTTTCCAGATATATCAAATGAGAGGGGTAGACATCTTTTTATACTTTCCCATCGAAAAAAAAACTAAATTTTTCGGCATGAGCTGACACAGGATCTAGGTCCCAACCAAAATGATGTGATCGTTAAGGGACCCAAAAATGGGTCCTGATTGGAGGACCAAGGCGGTGGGTGCTTTTCTCCCTGAAGACCAAGTTGCTAGTGTCGTGGTTCTGACCAATCAGGAACCAAGAAACAAGGGAGAGATGAAGTACACGTTGAAAATAATGAAGAATTTGCATGGTGTAAGCATAACTAGGGCTCCAATCAGGCCTCGGGACACAAACTTCAAGGTGAGGGCCCAAATGAGGACAAAATTGTAAGGGAGTACAATTTAGGATGCTACATACATACATTTTGCAAAACTAAAGATTATTTTGAGGACATGGATAATGTTCCTTATGTTAGTGCAATTAGTAGCTTGTTGTATGCAATAATATCCACTAGGTTAGATATCGTCCAAACAATAGGAGTTGTAACCCAAGAAGAGAACATTAGAATTATGTCAATATTACTTAAGGTATTTGTAAGGTACTTTTGATTATTGTTTAGTTTATTCCAATTTTAATAGTGTTTATAAGATGTTAGACATATAGGGCTATGTTGATGCAGATTGGGCTAGTGATTTTGATAATTGAAATTCCATTAGTAGCTACGTTTTTACTTTTATTTGGTGGCATAGTGAGTTGGATGGGCAAGAGGCAACCCACGATTACTTTCTCCACTTTCAAAGCAAAGTATGTGGTTGCTTCACATTCCTCCAAGGAGGAAGTTTGGTTACAAAGGCTGTGTGAAGATATTGGGTTTGATTAAAAGACTATTCAAATTAGATGTGAGAATCAAAGTGAACTTTGTTTGGAAAAGAATCAAATATATCATGCTCGCACAAAGAATGTGGATTCTCAATACCATTTTATTTGAAAACTGAATTATATAAATATATATTACAAATGTGGATTATTTGAAATGATTCCTCTAATTTGAAACCCTCATTAAGAAACCGATAAGGTACTTGATTGAAAAAAATTATGGTCAATGCACTTAAATTAATTTACAAAAGTTAGGGTATTTGATAAAATAGTTTTATGAGGATTTAATTTTGTGTAATGTTTCTTTCCATTTCTTTCAAAAAATTGTTAAAAAATACTTACATTAAAATTCTATCGATGACTACTTCTTGTGTTGAGGATGCATACACATAAATATGATACGAAATGATGGGTACTTTTAAAAATCTTTCAAATTGGTCTCTCATTTGTAAAAGGAGTGAGTGGATAAGATTTGTTGTTTCTTTTCATTGGGATTGATACTGCATCATAGAGTGTAAGAGATACTAAGACATTTAGTGAAAATATGCTCAATGTCCAATCTTTAACAACCTTATTTGAATATTCCCACTAAACTTTACAACAGTCGTAAAACGTTTTAAAGCAGCTTTGATATTTTTGAAGAATAAAATGATTGTAATGTATTAAAAAAATAAAGAATTTTGGTGTTGCAGAGCGCCGTAAAAACTTGGCGCTCTTCAACAGATATCTTGCGACAACAATCTTCGAATTTCAGTATGTCTTCCATATGCCGCAAAGAAAAACTCCAGGGGATTCTTCCTCAAGCGGAAGAAAATCAATATCCTCAATTATAGGTAAATCTTCAAAATTTAGGCTAGGGTATCTGTCCATATCCTCAAGAAGCGAATCAAACAGCAGCATCCATTCCTCCTGCTCCAAATTCTGGACACTGCCCGTAGAACATTCCGATTCGGGAGTCGAAACTACAGAGTACTCATCCGGCGGCTGCCGGAATTCTGGGGGCTGCCGGAATTCTTCTTTGGCGAACTTGGCGGCAACAGCTTGAATCTGTGCCGGAGAAAGCGAGGAAGCCGACGGAATTTCAGGCAGAGATTGAGGGAAATTAAATTTGGCATTCGATCCTCTGAGGCAGTAAACTGCACAGTCGTAAGCGCGAGCAGCCTGTTCAGCTGTATCGTAAGACCCTAACCAAATTTTGGCTCGGGATTTGGGCATTCTCACTTCCGAAACCCATTTCCCCCATTTTCTCTTGCGCACTCCCTTCAAATCTTGCTGTTCTTTCTGTAAAATGTTTTGGGGTTTCTGCTTTTGGGAAGTTTTAACCATGTTTAAAAAGTACACGACACCAAATTTGTGGATTCTGAGGAATTAGGCAGAAAGTTGTTCTGTGCAAATTGGATATTAATGTGAAGATGTAAGAAGTAGGAGTATTGTTGATGTCAGAGGGAAGTAGCTCCTGTGGTATATATACAGAATCTTTCTTGCGGGAACCCCGTGTAGAATCTGTGTCTTACTGTTCAATAAATTAACGAGGTCAAACTTAAGGTAAAGGACAGATAAAAAGAAAAGGGTTGACATTGTATTTGATGCGGCGAAAATGTAGAGGCCACGTGTGGTATAGAGAGGCATACGTGGATAACATTGCCAGCTCACTCGAGGTTGTAGTCAAAGGGGGCTAAGGCAGGTCTCATTTTAAATCACTCCCTCGCTCAAGTCCTTTTCAATAAGAATTCTAGAAGGAAGAAAGAAAGATTGTTTTATAGTTTACAATTGGGTCTATTTATTGTTTATTGGATTATGTTCACACCAGCTCTAGAATTTGACAGCCACACCTACCTATTTATGAAAATTTTATTACGATTTGACCATTTCAATAGCTTTCATTTGACGTTTTAAAAGAAATATTAATTGTCAAAAAAATATTTAATAAACTAAGTTTCTAAATTCATATAAAAAAATAGATATTATTCTAAAAAATCATATCAAGATATTTTTAAAAATTAGAAACAATTATATCATATCTTTTCCAAATATTCTAAATTAATTTATATTTTTAAAATATATATTAATATTATAAATTAAAATTTTATGTTGTATTTACCTATAATATTTTTTTACAATTTATAATAATTTAAAGTGTTATATTTATGGTTTTATATATCATGTCAATTCATACAGTCTAATAAATTTTTAAGTTGTCCTACACATCTAAAACTAAAACTGGAAAAACAAATGCATAGACCATCAAATTCCAAGCCTAATCCAAACCATCCCAAATGATAATTATTTGAGCTTCTTTTCAGAATTCTCAACAGCCTTCTTTCCATGGTAAAATTAAATTGGTCAATTTTTGTCTTTACTTTCTTTGTGATGACTTTTTGACAATTTTGAATATTTCACATTGATGAATTTTGTCTATTTGTTATAGCCAAATATGTGGACAAACCTCCTCACGGACTTGAAATTCGACATGCTATATTTTTATAAAATTGTAAATATGTCACTTTAAGTTATTAATAAACTATAAAAAAATTATTATAGGTAAATACAATATAATATTTTAATTTATACTATTAATATATATTATAAACATATATAAAAATAAATAAAATGATAAAAGACTAAAAAATGGTGAGTGCGAGCGAAAAACGCAGGAATGTGCCAATGGCGACAAGGAAGCGGATACCGAGGGATCCAAGATCGACAGAAAACTACAAACCATAGATGTTACAGATGAGATTGAAGAGGATTTAGAGTTTTTAAAAGACCTCGCAATAACATGCAGATTCATCAGCCCAAGGGTTGAGAGGGAAAAAAATCTGTAAGTAGATTCTTCCCGCGCGGATTCTTTATTGTTATTTTCGCATCTAAAGAAGAAAGATTGAAAATACTGGAAGGTGGAATCCGGTATATGGATTCAACTCCGTTGTATATCCAAAGGTGGCATATAAACTTCAATCCCCTGATTATGGAACCATATGAGAAACCCGTTTGGATCTGACTAAACAATCTGCCTATGGAATATTGGACGAAGGAAGTGCTTTACAAAATTGGAAGATCGTTGGGAACCCTAATTGAAATCGATACTGAAATAGCTAAGGGGGACTCTTACCTATACGTTAGGCTTCAATTAGCAACAGTTAGAGCTATTTTGCCAGAAGTTAGACTACTAGCCCATGCAAAGGAGTGGATTCAAACAATTGAAATAGAGGAGGAGAAGTTTTATTATCTAAATTGCGGATTGCAAAATCACTCAACTAAACAATGCAAGAAACCTTCACGGGCTATGAAGGTGTGGAGACCTAAAAAAATTTGAAAATAACCAAAGGGAGTCAACTGAGGCCACCCAGAAACAAAGCAAGGTACCCTCCAACATAGAAGCAAATGTGATCAATAACAATAATGCAAATTCTCAACTTGTTTTGGATTTGGGGGAAGTCATTTAATTAGGAACGATGAGGGAACAAATTCACATGTAATCAAGGATAATTGCACATCATCTATTGCCAAATAAGAAATCAACCAGGTGCTAGAGGAGATATGGGAATCAGAGGAGGATGAAGGAGATGATGAAATTGACATCATTGAGACCAGATGTATTGGGCAATCTACACCAGTTGAAGTGTTGTACGACAAAGGAAATAAAGGTAGAAAGACAAACATACAAAAGAGAGAGGAGGAGGCTGCCAAAAAAGGATTGATGAGTGTGGCTGAATTTCTTAAAAGGAAAAGTACCAAGGGATCTCAAGACTCCCTTGGGAAGCAATGAGGATACTTAGTTGGAATGTCAGGGGTCTAGTAGCCCCTAACAAATGTTGGATGGTGAAATGCCATTTGGTAAAAGTAAATTGTGACATAGTTATGTTGCAAGAGACGAAAAGTGGTTTAACTGAAGGAGAAAACTTTATCAAGTATTGCATGAATTGGACTGGCTCTTTTCAAGCTGTGGAAGGGCTATTGGGGGGTTTGGGAATCTTATGGAACCCAAACACTGTTAATATTGTTGATATTGGCAAAAACAAATATTGGATTTTAGGACATGTTCAGAGAAAACTATCATCTACCTATTTCTCACTATGGAATATCTATGGTCCCGCACAGTCATTGGAGAAAGGTAAACTATGTGAGGAGCTAAGCGAACATATTACACTAAATGGATTCAATGACTACATTATCGGTGGGGATTTCAACCTTATCTTGGACCTATCAGAAAATAAGGGAGGCACAAACATAATTAACAAAGACATGGTGGGCTTTAGGGATTTTGTTCAAGGGATTGAGGCTATGGATTGCATTCCGTCAAAGGGATGGTTCACTTGGACGAACAGGAGGTTGGGCTTCACTAATATAGCTGAACGTTTGGGTAGATTTTTTTTTGGAATAGGATGGATAATGGAGGGTATACCAATCATTGTGAAGACTCTTTCATATAGCTTATTAGATCACTTCCTCATTATGTTGGAGATTGACTTTGAAACCTACTGGGGTGGAGGATATTTTAAATTCTAGAACATGTGGTGGAGAGATAGATCACTCAAGGAAACCATTGAAGGAAGGTGGATGGAATGTTTGCATATCAAAGGTATGCCTAGTTTTTGTTTCATTGGAAAACTAAATTACATCAAAAATAAACTAAAAGTGTGGAATAAAGAGATTCAAAAATATATTTGAAGAAAAAGAAAGAGTGGGAGGGGAATTAGAAGAACTAAACACGAAAATTATAGATAAAGGGATGAACAATGAGGATTATATGAATGAGAAGAATTTGAAGGAAAGTCTTGCAAAAATGCTTGCCAAGGAGGAAGTTTACTGGAGGGACAAGGCTAGGGAGGTGTGGATTAAAGAAGGATATAAAAACACAAAATACTTCCATTCCTCCATTAAAGCAAGGAAGACCTTTAATCAAATAAATAAAATTTCCTTGGAGGATGGGCGTGGGTTGCGAATAGAAATAACATTGGCCATGCAACAATTGACTACTTTTTTGGCATTCTAAATGATGTGGACAATAATTCTGTAGGGGAGTGCGAGGAAATTCTGGAGCCAATACCCTGTCTTGTTATAGCAGAAGATAACTTAATGCTGATGGCCCCTTTTACTGAAGATGAAGTCAGGGTGGCATTGTTTGATCTGGACCCGGACAAAGCCTCTTGGGCCAGATGGTTTTCTAGCTCGTTTCTATCAAAACTGTTGGGAGTTTATTAAGAAAGATATATGGAAGGTGATGCAGGATGTTCAAACGAAGGGGAAATTTGTGAGGGAGTTAAATAACACAACTTTGGTTATTATTCCAAAGAAGGCGGATGCTAAATGCTTGGGAGAATACATACCAATTGCGCTTTATAACACTATTTACAAAATAATAACCAAAGCCTTTACTAACATACTTAAGCTTCTTCTACCAAATCTCATCTTAGAAGAACAAAATGGCTTCACACCTAGCTGGGAGATTACTGACAGCATCATACTCACAGCTAAATCCCTATACACTCGATCATTACAAAAAGGAAGAAAGCAATGGTGATCAAGTTAGACATATCAAAAGCATATGAAAAAGTTCATTGGAATTTCCTTGATAAGGTGTTGGGGAAGTTTGGATTTTATATGAATTGGAGACATGTGATTGGGTTTTTTCTAGGCTCTACTCACTTTTCAGTGGTTGTTAACGAAGAACTGTTTGGTTTCTTCAAGAGTAAAAAGGGCTTGAGGCAAGGGGACCCTATCTTCCCAACACTCTTTGTAGTGATGGCAGAAGCTCTGAGCAAATTCATACATAAGAATAGGGAGTTAAACTCTTGGAAGGGACTGTTAATCCATGAGGACTTGACTCCAATCACCAACTCCCAATTTGTTGATGACACAACTTTATTTGGAGAAGCTAGATTACGGGAAGATGGGGTTATAAAAGACACACTGAAGATGTATTCTAGTGTAGCAGGACAAAAGATTAATGCTGAGAAAATAGAGGTTTTCCTTTTCAACACGAAGAAAGCATTATAGACTAAAATCTTGCAAAAATTTGGATGGAAATTAGGCTTGCTCCCATCTAAATATCTTGGGGTTCCCATATTCACGGGTGTCTCCTGGGCAGAGCTGTGGCAAAAACTCATCACCAAGTGCAGAACGAAAACGGAAGCATGGAAAAATAAGTGGCTTGCACTCCCAAGTAGGATTCAACTAATCAAATTAGTTCTATCTGTCATGCCAATATATCCAATGCCATGTTTCAAACTATCAGCCAAAGAAATCAAAGCATTGGAAAACTTCCTGAAAAAAAAAATTTGGAAAGGGTAAAGGAGATAAAGAAGATCACATTTCTGAATTGGGAAATTGCGTACAAATCAAAGGAATGTGGGGGGGGAGGATTGAGAAAGATGGAATTACAGAACTTGGTTCTAGGGGAAGCTGATATGGAAGATGCATAGATGCCCGAATAAATTACGATGTTGTGTTATGCAGAAGAAGTACCTAGATAATGAGGGCCCTTTGAGGATCTTGACAGTGAACACCAATAGGAACGATTCAACGGTATGAAAGTTCATAAAAGAATGTAAACATTTAATCACCAATCATTTATCGTGGAAAATTGGTAATGGACAAAAAGCTAGATTTTGGCACGATTCTTGGAATGGATATGAGAGCATCAAAGGTATATTTGCAAATCAAGATTAGATAGATGAAGTGGAGGGTATCTACGGAGAACATGTGCCTAATTATGTAGAGGAGAATCCACCGGTTAGTGAATCTATATATGGAAATAAATTAGAGTTGGAGGTATGACTGGGGAAATTCAGAGGAGAATATCTGAAATCCTGAAACAAAGAAGGATTACACCTAATAGGGAGGAAGATGAAATCATTTGGTGTGCAGCTTGCTCGGGGGAATATAAGGTTAAGCTGGGTTACCAACTTCAAACAATAGATCAAGAAAGATGTGAATGGTCCGCAAGATTATGCTAGGATAAACTTGTGGCTCCTCATGGGGGGGATTTTTTATGGACAACCATGCATGGCATAATACTTACAGGAGAAAGGTTGAAAACATATGGGATGAATGGACCTACAAGATGTGTCTTATGCAAGGTAGATGAAGAAACCACTAGGCACCTACTTTATGACTGCTTGTATGCAAGAGAGTGTTGGAACTGGATTCATGCAAGCCTTGAATGACACACAACATTTGATGAGGATTTTAAGAGTTATATAACAAGGTGGCCATTATCAAACAAAAAATCACTATGGACAATTATTCCTTTTGTTGTGGTGTGGCAAATTTGGAAGGAGTGTGATAGAAGGATTTTCGAGGATAAGGAATTGAGCATGACAAATGTTATTGAGAAGATAAAAGGGATGATATCAGAACTTTCCAGCACCAAGGCATATGAGAGGAAAATTAAATGCATCACAAGCTGAGATAAAGAAGTGCAGGTGAAATGGTGTTCATTAATACCCCCCAATGTTATCATCAATCCAAAACAAAAATAAAAGGAAGAATGTCAGATGGATAGCTTCAGAGTTAGGGTACTTTAAGTTTCATTTGTATGGCGTTGCTAAGGGGAATCTAGGTGAGGCAGGATATGGATGCATAATTAGGGACTGCATGGGCGAGATGTTAACTGGTATTTCGGTGTATCTTGGAACTTTGAGTAATAACGTAGCAGAGTTTATGGCACTTGAGAGAGGTCTAAGATATTGTGTAGAAAATTGAATTTACCTTCTGGAAATTGAAGGAGACTCATAGATAGCAGTCAACCCAGTCAAGAATGGTAATACACAGAATTAGAAATTGAGATGTTTGGAATTCGTATTGGAACTATTGAAACAAATCCTGGAATTCAAAATGATTCATATCTTTCGGGAAGCTAATGTGGGAGCGAATTACTTGGCAAATGTGGGTTTTATGTCAAAATGTGAAAAAGAAGATATCATTCACAATGTATAGGGAGAAGATTTCATCAGGATTGTGTGGAATGATAAGGAATGTACGAATTAGAGCAACATAATTGGTGTAGGCTAAACAAGGTGGAATTGCTCTTAGTCGGTTGTATGGACTGATGGGAAAAATGTGAAAGGTCGACCACACAAATCTCCCCATACCAATCTCGATAAATGAAATGTGGCATGAAAAGCTCCAAATAGTAGAAAATATAAACGACAAGTACAAAGCTCATGCATCAGGGAAGATAAAGCATAGATAATGAATCTGCAAGCAAGATTGTAGTGGACATGAAACTAACTAAAAGAGACAAATTTGGTCTTATCTTTCTTAGATTGCAACTCAAAGTTATGATGAGGTTTTCATTATAAAGGGAGATATTGGTGAAGAATGGATGCATGTGAGTGTTGATATCTCAGTTGCAGAAATGGTGCATCACTTTGGTTTAAGTTGCATGTCTAGAGGTGAAACCTCTCAAGTGTAGTGCAGGAGGCTATTTCACAGTGAAGAGAGAGTCTTTGATGCTGTGTGGAGACTGGTGTCCTCCATTCTTGGCAGAGGCCATCATTGGTGTGATGGGTTCATTTATGAGGATTTAATTTGCCCAATGGTCGACGTTCTCGACTCTGAGGAGTCATGTATCCAAAGGATCGATGGTTTTATCCGTACTGTGGATGGGCAAGCCATAGCCAACACAATATTGGATTTAGAGTCGAACAAGTGGGCAAGTATTTTTTTAATGTATTCAACACCGCCAACAATATATCCTCTAAATTTGAAGATGACTCTGATTATGAGAATGAGGAGAATGATCAGGAAAAGGCATAGAAGGAAAGGAAGAAAACCTTCTTTGAGGACGCCTGGGAGGTATATCGGATTGGGGTCATTAGTAGAAATTTGGCCCCCTTCCAAAGATTGTTGCATT
This sequence comes from Cryptomeria japonica, assembly GCF_030272615.1. Classification (NCBI taxonomy): domain Eukaryota; kingdom Viridiplantae; phylum Streptophyta; class Pinopsida; order Cupressales; family Cupressaceae; genus Cryptomeria; species Cryptomeria japonica. The sequence goes on from NC_081406.1 coordinate 194,303,685, forward strand.
CGGATGATTGCTAGCTCTCAACGGCTTTAGCTGTGAAAGTGGTGGAAACTAGAGAATTGTTGGCTATCATTCTCCAATCAATAGTTTGTCTCATAGGGTTTCTTTCTGTTATGCAGTAGAATAGAATGCAAGAAATGGTGTATGTATTTCATGATGTAAGGGAGTTAACCCCCTTTGGTTCGCACTTATATATATATATATATATATATAAATTTAGAATATTTTCAAAAGATAGGATACAATTGTTTCTTAGAGTAGTTTCTATTTTCTTAAAAGAATTCCAAAACTTAGTTTATTAAATATTATTTGATAGTTAGTATTTTTTTTTCAATATCAAATGGAAGGTATTGAATGACCAAATCTTCATAAAAATTTCATATGATAGGCATGGGTGATTGTCAAATTCCAAGTCTACGTCCACATATCAGATAGCTAATACAAATTTGTCGACAAACCTCCATCAAAAAAATATGTTAGCTTTTCTGACTTTTCAAATATGGATCCATTAGTGTTGTATCTCAATAATTTAATATGGTTTAGAGTTGATGGCAAGTCGAAAGTCTTTTTGGTCGATTGTAAATTTATCTACCTTGTCATTGGTTGTTATTATTCTCAAGGTAATATAAACAAGAATAAGTGTTGATATTTAAACCTATGTCAATATGAGAATTTTGCAAACATGGGACATGGTTTGTAAAACAAACTTCAAGATTTTAGAAGTTAGCTTCCCATAAGTTTTTCAATAAATTCCTTCAAATCTTATTGTGGAAAAAAAATAAAAAACTAAAGAAAACTAGTCTAACACTACTTTGCGTGAATAGTTAATAAACTATTTGTTGAATAAAATTTGTTGTTCATTAATTACATAATTTACACATCATACCTAAATGAAAATGCTAACTTAACATACATTGAACAAGTAAAAGGCTATTGAAAAAAAGAAGAAGAGAGACAAATTATCAAAATTTCTTGCATTATGATCTAAGAATGCATAATCATATACATAGAATAAATTTGAAGCTATGAAAGCTATTGCAACTAATAAATAATTTGAGAAAATAAAAGTCAAATAAAGCTCTAATAACATAAGTAATTAACATGATTAATCATGTTACATTCAATCTCTAAAGGTGAGTTCAAAGATCTTATTTATACAAATATAAGCCCAAGAAAGGTTGGGGCTACTATGTTAGAAAAAAAGAAACATCTACTATCATGCATATATAACTCTCACATAGATATTGCCTAAGTAATTTTGAGGTCGTGATCTCTTGAATATTAATTTATGATTGATGAAGACCATGTTGGAAACTTAGCATGAGATGCCTTCAATTATCCCAATGATTTTGAATTCCTCATATGGGTACTTCACAAAATGATGAGATTTTTTTTTGGACCAACAATGTGCTCCTATCTTGAAATAGAATTGATTGACATACATTAGATAAAGATAAAGGCCCCTTGTGAAAGATCAAATGGTGCAAGAGACTACCAATAAATCCACCCTTCACATCTACCCTACCAATGGTGCAATGTTTTTATGTTGTCAATCTAATCATTTTCAAAATAAGAAAAGTCCTACTACGTGTCTCTCAAGTACATCATTCTTATTTCTTTCATTAGTTTATAAGTTATTTTGGTAACAAGAAAGGGGACTCACAAACATGTCAGGCCAAATTGACTTAATCAATGGCATAATGAAAAAGGACTATCAGAATAGCATTTTCTTCAGAATGCATGGGGCTACCTAGTTATTGTACTAACTTGTTTTATATATTGTATGAGAAATAGGGCACACCAAAGCACTTATGTGCATTCAAGAGTCAATAGTACAATGATACAAAGTTTTCAAGTTAATAAGTTTTCTATCATGCTCAAATTGTTTATCCTAAAGAAGATCAAGCAACTTTGAAGTATTTGAGGCATCTCCTTTATGATATAGAATTATAGTGGAGGGACCCACTAGTGAAACTATGTTTGCATATTGGCCAATGTCACAATAAATTTATATTATCAAAGATGAACAACTTTATATTATCAAAGATGAACAACTGAAATGTTCAAGCTTTGTTTATCTTTCCTCTCATTTGAGGAATATGTTTCCAATTCTAAAATTTGGTTAGGAGGAATATTTGTCAAATAACAACTTAATAACTTAAATTTATTATTTTATTTTTGGCAACCTATTGGTTGCATTATCTTTGTAATTTTTGCTTGGTTTTAATATTTTTAAAAAAAAAAAATTGGATAAAAGTACGTTAATAGAGTTTTGAATGACATTTTAGATCATATTACATAATCCCTCATTAAGATAAGAAACAAATTGAGTTAGAAAAATTGCAAGATTTAGCAAACTCTTAAATATAGGTGTGGAGTAAAAAAAGAGGAAGGATAAGTTAGGGAGGCTGACAAGTAGAGAGGAGAGAAAGCAAAACAAGGAAAACAAAGAAGAGAAATAAAACAATTTAAACAATAAATCAAATCCTCTAATGAAAGAAAGTTCTCTAAATTTGAAGGCAGTCCGCTCTCAACATCTTCAAGAAGTGAATCCAACAATTTCCAATTTTGTTCCTCTAAACTTTCTTCGCTGTCTACACACGACCGCGATTCCGAACCAGAAACTGTAGTGTTATAGTCCAGCGGCTGCCGGAATTCTTCCACGGCAAACTTGGCTGCAACAGATTGAATCTCAGCGGGAGATAGCGAAGAGGCCGACGGAATTTCCGGCAAAGAGTCGGGGAAATTGAACTTGGCATTCGATCCTCTGAGGCAATAAACTGCAGAGTCGTAAGCGCGAGCGGCCTGCTGAGGAGTGTCGTAAGACCCTAGCCAAATTCTAGCTCGGGAATTGGGCATTCTCACTTCGGAAACCCATTTCCCCCATTTTCTCATTCGCACTCCCTTGAAATTTGGTTGCGTTTTCTCTGTGCTGTTTTGGGGTTTCTGCTTTGGTAAGGATTTAACCATTTTCGGTAGCGGGAAAGGCAGGTAATCGAACTCGGGGGAAGCTTGTAAAAGGAAATGGGGTAGTCAATAGTTGTTAAGATTCGAACTTGTGACGAGTACAGGTGAGATTTGTCCGAATGAATGAGGATGCCAAATGGGGTATATATAGGCAAATCTCATCTGTTGGTACTTGCGTACCGTGAGCACGGTATATGGAAAACTTATGCGCGTTGAAAACGACGAAAATCTAAGCGTTGCCAGCTACTAGTCACACGTCACTATATTTACTAGTCAAAGAGTAGAGAGACCATAGAAAAACGTGCAGTAGACTTAAAATAGTCTCATCAAAATCTGTACAGGTTTGGAAGACTATTAAGTTTTAAGATATGTTTTTAAAATTAATAGAAACTACGTTTTTTAATACAAATTTTTTCTTTGCACGGTTTTAAATGCGTGCAACGGAAAGCCGATAGGACGGGTGTGTGCAGCAGAGGAAGTCAAAATGCACAATAGTTTGTAACAATTGACAGAAGGACGAAAGCGAACATGAATGGCATGCCTGGTAAAAGGAAGATATATAAAGTCAATTGAGTTCAAACATAGAATAAGATAACTCAATATAGAAGAAATTAGCATTGGTGTTGCATTCATGCAATGTGATGTGTACAACCACCAACGGTGAAATTGCAAAAGTTTTTTAGTTGTTCACAATAAATGATAGATATTGTCCAAATCAATTCTATTTTTCGAGGATCGCGAGAAAAGGAAAATGTGAAGCATGTTAATCCGTGCATAAGATTGTTGGTAACCTGAAAGATGAGAGAAAATTTGTAATTAGTAGAAAGGTCAACAAATATGGAAATGCAGTGAAAGAGAACATGAAGCATAGGATTATAGAAATATATGATTATGCAGTAATGTCAAAAAAATATGACTGGATATAATTGTAGTTTGAAAATGCCTGCATTGTACATTAATCAATGGTCACTAAGATTTTGTGTTGAGTGTCTGATTATTTAAATTTTTTTTAATGCAAAGAAGCCAAACTGTAATGATGTAAGAGGTAAGTAGAAGAACACCAAAAGGTGGTTGCAGGGTTGTACCTGAACGATGCAGTGCCGAGGAAGTGGAGGAAGAGGCTGCAATGTATAATCTTGCACTGGTATAGCTTGAGTGAGAAGAAGACATTTGTAATGATACCTAAAAGAAATAAAATCAATTCCTTAAAAATTCTATAGCAGTTTTAGAAATGTAAAATAAGATACCTTGAGGAAAACCATAGAGACATAGACAAGAAAGAGGAAGCATGAACACTATAAAAACCTAAACATACCTGAGAATCTGTAGGAGTGGGTGTGATAGTTTGTCTGCATGGCTGTGTTGTATTTGTGGCGGTGCAGTGATTCTTCAGAAACAATGAGAAGAGCAAAAATCTGGAGGAACACTTTTAGTGCTGGAAAATTTGATGTCTCAGCTGGTTATGAGTGCTTTTTGTTGGTAAACTATGGTAGCCTTTGTTAGAAGATGGTGATTTTTTAAAATAAAAGATAGAGTACAGTTCATTTAATTTTGAAAGGCATTGAATAACAAATTTGGGGAAGGAGACATTACTTTGGATGGGTGACAGTTTGTTGGTAAATGAAACTGCATAGTAAAAGCCAAATGCAAAAAGGTTAAGTCTAGTGTATGTTATGATGTTCTAGATGAAGCTGCAATGTGGAAATGATAACTAGTAGTTAGTAATTAGATGGAATGCTATTGGCAAGTAGATAGTATATGTGTTTAGAGGCATGCTTGTTTGGAAAAAAAGGAAAGTCAAGATGTTAAATTGTGAGTATGAATCACCTGGCTGAAGCAAGCAGAATTTGGTGGAGGTCATATTGTTTGCATGATGGGTAAAGTTTGGTTGGTGGGATGGTTGCTTTTGTAATCTGCAATAGATGTAAGAAAGAGACGAGAAGTTAGTTAAGTGGAAATGCAATCAATATGGGAGATACTATGATTATGTATTGATTTTGTTAAATATCAATGATGTGTGAGGAGGTAGAGAAAGGTATTCAAAGAGAACTGCGAGAAGAGAAACTGCATTTTAATTTTTTGTTGTGTCTGTAACGTGTATGGCTTTTCAGAATCTGGAAAGAGCGTAGAAGAATTAAAAGATAGACAGAGTTAGGGGTGGTGCAAGAGGAAATCTGGTAAATAAATTACATTTTAGTTATTTAGATCATGAAAGTTTGGAGAACTTACATTGGAGGTGCAGCATGGGTAGTTGTGGAACAACATTGGAGAATGTAGAATGGTATGTGATGAATGTGAAGCACCTGATGGGAAAACAATTTACTTTGCGGCAATAAAGAATTGAAATGTATTTATGTGGAAGGTAACCTGCACAGGGAAGGGAGTTTCAAAAATACAGAATCTGTTAGTATGTGAAACGAAATTTCAATTTAAACAACATAGTAAAAAATGGGAAGACTATAAAGTGGGAATTGCAATACATTAGTTTTGGAATATCTTTACCTGTGCAATAGAAGTGGAGAAGATAAATTGGTTGTTGTTGCATATTAACCATCTGTTTGGTGAAGGTGTGAAGGTGAAAGCATGGCTGAAAGCATTTCATAGTTGTAGATTGGAATCCAGTGATGCAGTTGTGATGGCTGAGAGTTGCTGCAAGCGAGTCTCTTCCTTCTTTCTTATAATGGTAAAAGCACTTTTCTGCATTTTTGCATACCTTTCAAATGAGAAAGCTGGGTGAATGCGTATTCCATCAATTGATTTGACCCTTGAGATAGTTGTAAATGTCAGGCCTTGCTTTTCAGTGCTGCCTATGTCTATTGTAGCTTTATCTAATGTTAGGCGTTGAGATTTGTGAATAGTTATCGCCCAAGCAGTTGTCAATGGAATTTGTGTACGCGTACCTTGGGCAATAGGAGCAATGGGTATGTCATTTGGATGTAATGGATTCCATGGAGGGCCTTTGTAATTCTGAAAGCGGACAACAACAAAGTTTGGCAAGTCTGGTGGTTTGGTATTCAGTTCATAGATAATGTTTTTAACAAGGCCAATGGATCCATTCACAAGGCCGACTTCAATCCATAAGTTAGCTAGCAACATTACTTGCTGATTTTCACATAACAGTAGCTCCAATGGCAACTGGTCATTGTTATCATATTCACTGTTAGTTTGCTGTGCAATATGTGCAATACTGAGAGCAATGGGCAAATTCAATGCCTTCAACATTTTTTTGTTGTGCAACATTGTTGAGCTATTTGTTGCAAATAAATGGATTGATGAGTTCAATTCATTTTGCTGCAAAAGGGTGAAATTTATATTTGTTTGGTTCATCGGCATTTGCTAGTCATGCTTGTTAGGCTGGGCATCTCTAATGTTTTGGAGCATGCTTCTGAATTGTTGCTGTTTAATAGAGGAACCTTGTTGGCGGAAAATTGTATGCAATGTGACAACTGTTGTAAATGATCGCCACAAGTTGAGAGCTGTAGAGTGCGAAGCGTAAGCTGGTTTGTCCATCACAGGCGAAAGCTGCCCAAGGTCACCCACAAGGATTATGGAGAGTCCACCAAAGGGTTCATGTTGTTTATCAGGGAATGCTTGGCGGAGGTGGCTATCAATCTTCAATAGCAATTTAGGACCTAAAAAGCTCATTTCATCTATTAGAAGATATTTAACATGCCTAAAACGTTCTTGGAAGGTGAATAATACTTGCCCTATCAAAGGATGCATTTCTTTTATAGGAATCCGGAGACCAGCATGAATAGTTGTTCCTTGAATATTGTAAGCAGCAACACCTGTAGGTGCAAGGACAAATAATGTGTTTGTTGTATTGGTTCCAAATATATTCAACTTTTGTCTGATGCTATCTATCAAGAATGATTTGCATTTTCCTGTTGTTCCTTGAATAATCATTCGGAGAGGTTGGGCTGTAGTTTTTTGAGAGTGGTGATGTAGAATTATGTGGAGTGCAAGGTTTTGCTCAGATGAGAGATTGGTTTTGGTGGGGATGGTGGGCAAGGGTTGGTTCAAAGGAGGTTGAAATTGTAATTTTGTCGTAGATATGAACTGGACAGTAGTAGACTGTAATTGTTGATTTGGAATATCGGTGGGCCAGGAGTAGCTCAAATAATAGTCACATCACCCTAACATTTGTAGTTCATCTGTGTGACATTTATTTGTTGGGCCCATCTGAGATAGGAATTCCCATTCAAATAGGTTTGATTGTTCTTCATGTTGAGATTCATTAGTGTCACTATCATCTGTATCTTGAAGTGCAGGAGCCTGTAGAATGTTGCAACCACTTAACCGAACATAGCCAGCAAAACTAAAGAGTTTCCAATTTTGTATAATTTGATCTTTGGAAGTGCCTATATCTGTTGGTATGTCACGGAATGGTTTGTAGAGCAAGAGTTCAGACCAACAAAAAATCTCAAACTCATCACTATCTTCAATGGGGGGGGCAGTGAAGTTTGGATATATATTTACTATTGCTTTTTTTTGGTGGAGCAGCCATTTTGTTTTTTTTCACTGCGGCATGTATGAGAATTCCTGGGTGGATTGCAAGAGAGTTGTTGTATTCAATTGAGAAGGGTGTTGCATGTAAGCATGGATATAGCTTGTTGATAAGTCTGTTTCATGATCTGATTTTGTGATACGATGTAGTGCCTTTCTACTAACATTAAGAGATACAAATTGTCGGCTACAAGCAATGAGTGGCAATTTCTGCAACAAATGTCAAGTCTCGTGTGCACTGATATCACGGTCTGCTATTATCCCCATCATAAATTTTTGGTCTGTTGACAAGACAGTATCTTCAAAAGTAGTTGCATTCACAATAGTTTTTAGCATTTCAGTATAAGATTCTGATCTTTTTTCAGATTTTGAAGCGTACTTTGAAATGTATTGTAAGACTGCTTTTCTTGAAGTAACAGGCTGGCAATCAATGTTAGCCTGCCATATTGGAAGCATGAAAGGGTTATGAATATTCAAGCGGTCATCATTCCTTGCAGGTGTATAACATGGTTTATTGTCAGTATCAATTGTCAACATAGATGTTTTCTATTCAGGCCATGGAGCCTTGTAACGAATTCCAATAAATTGCCTTTTTTCCTGAGACATGTATTTTGTGTGCATTTTGTGTGTCTCTCCAAAGTATTTACCAGTGCTTCATAATCGATTGTTGGGGACATTGAGAATATCTTTGCTATATCAGCCAAGCATGGATCATTTATTGCAGCGTAGGAAACTGTATTATTTCGGTCAGCTTTGGAACAAGAGTTCCAAGCAGAAACGTATGTGTCAAAGAATCTTTTAGCCATATGGACTTCATTGTCATTTTGCCAATCAATGATGTCCATGTTTGGTGCACCAGGGAGCCATAGGAATCCATGAATATGCGCTGAGCCACAATGTTGCCATTCATATCTATACCAGAGGTCTTTTGCTTTGAATAATTTCTTCGCGAAATATTGTAAACCTGTTGTGTAAGTACAAGGTTGTTATGTGTGGATTGCGAATTACATTTTCTACTAGTTGTTTTCTTGTGGAATCTATTTGTTGGGCTTTATCTTCATTGAATATGGTATGCAAGTCAGGCCATTTAGTATCTGTTGAGCTCAATGTGAAAAAGAGGGTTGGGGTACCCAATTGGGAGATCATAGTTGTGAGCTCCTTTCTAGATTTATTCCAATATGCTCTAGTGCCTCTAGGAGTTGCGCCAAAGCGGAGCAGCTATTTGGGCAAGTGGTCATCAGGTGTGCTCTGCAAACGTTCACGCAATGCCTGCAAATTGTTTGGGAAGGCCTCTTCTATATTAGTTCTAATAAAGACAGCTGCAGATTGCTATGAACAATGGTGCATAATGAGATTATAAATGAAATACCGGAACCTGACATGCTGACCAAACCTTTGGTCGTAGTATCTAATTAAGTGTAGTGCATACTCGTGCAAATGAACATGTTTGGGATGTGCCTGGAGTGGGAGGGCAACACCAGTTGGAAAGAGCGTTGGAAATGCCATAGGCAACAAACCTTCAGTGTTATATTCATTTATTGGGGAGGAGCTTATTTGAGGCCAAGGCAATAAATTCTTTTCAGTAGTGTGTAGCTGCAATGTGTCTTTAATGGCTTCCAACTCACGAATTGTACCAGGCATAGTTGGGATGAAGGATGATGAATTTTCTGTGGCAAATGGATCTGTAGCATCGGAATAATATGTTGTTGGAGGAACAACTATCTCAATTTCAATGTCTTGCAACATATTCAACATAGCTGAAACATATGTTGTAACATCAGGTAGCAAGTTGAAAGCATCAAAATCAACGATAACATCATTGTAGTATTGGTCATGTTGGATTTTAAATGTCAATGCATCCATAACATAGAATTTATGGACATAACAATCATACTTATTGCCTTGTATATTGGTTCTTTAGATTATGAGGACTTCCAAATCCTACAACTTGCGGGGCAATTTTTTTGCAATTTGAGAGATGTCTTGAGGGAAACTGATCGTGTGCCCAAAGTATTTGTATTGGCCGCCTCTTGCGTGAGTGACTTGCAAAACAGGAGATATGCGAGCAATAAGCATCTCCTCTACTTGGGTAAGCTTCTTTAAGACAAGGGGTTGTTCACCTGGGTCTAAGTTATTTGCTGAAGAGAAACGAGGAATGCCTCTTTCAGAGAAGCATCTGGAGCAGATAATTGTTGGGTGAGATCTTCGGACAACCATGCCAATATATCTTTCTTTACAAATGCTACACGTTTGAAGTGTTGACAATGAATCAATGCGAGCACGGAAGGTCTTTAATGCTTCAATGTATTGTGCAGAAGAGAAACAATTTATTGTAGATTGTTGTGGATTTGTATTCTGCAATATTGTATAGTGGTAGATAGAGTGGCTTTCTTGTGATGGAGTTGTCTTATTGCTTTTTGCGGAATGCAAGGAAGTTTGTTGGAGTGTGGCTGAAGCAGCAGCAGGCATGACATTGTGTATATGAATATTTTCATTTGGTAGAACTTTTGGTGGTGTGTTTATTGTATTCGTTGCAAATGAGGCTTGAAAAGGGTTGAGATTTTGACAGTTGAGGTGGGCCAGCCGACGCCTTTTCGAAATATCTTCCTTGTGTTTTGAGTAGTAACGATGATTTTGTTGACTTCTTTTAGCTTTCTTTAGATTGAATTCTTCTTCAGCAGGCTGCATATTTATTGCATATATTTTGAATGGCTAGAGTATGTTAGATTTTTAATGGCGATTTAAGAATGAGAATATTAGAACTGTACATATACAGATAAAGCAGTAGATAGTATGGAAGGAAGGTATATTTGTATGTACGTACAGGCATTTGTATGTGTATGAAATGTTGCAGGCATGGAAATGGATATGCAGTTCTATGGCATATTGTAACAATAGCTATGTGTACATTTGTCAAGCAGTAAATATGGTGGTGGTAGGTTTTGTAACATATCAGTGGAGCTGGGGTGAATGAAAAAGTGCCTATTTTGATCATGCATCACGAAGAAGGGGAAACAACAGGTCTATTGAACATAGCATGAGATGCGTAGTGCCTAATATGTGTGCGCCTAAACAAGGTGCAAGCGGTAGAACCCCAATTCCCTGCCAATGGTTCTCCACCCTCCACCACCGTTTGAAGGAAATGTTTGCTTGCATACACACCAAAATATATACATATAGAGATACACACACACACACCCACACACACACACACACACACACACACACACACACACATATATACAAACATATATATGCATGTACATTTGAATGTATAAATGAGTGTATGTATGTATCTTTGATTTACAATTGTATTGTATAGAAGGGAGCTAGGAATGCGAGCGAATCGCACAATGTTGAAGAATCACATTTGGCGGTGTGTGTTTTTTGTGTATGCATGTGTGTGTGTGTTTTGTTTTGTGTTCTTAAATAGGCTCCGGACGGTAGAACCCCAATTCCCTACCAATGGTTCTCCACCCTCCACCGCCGACCGGAGCATAAGTTGGATTCCATACAAAGACATATATACATACAGACATACAAGCATATTCAGATATATATAAATATATATCTGTGTATGTAT